>NW_010973209.1:4831182-4896717 GCF_000737465.1 Haliaeetus leucocephalus | reverse complement strand
GGCCCCGCGGCGCGGGCCGAGCTGCGGGTGCGGGTGCGGCTGCCCGGCGGGCAGGTGACGGAGGAGAGCCTGCAGGCCGACAGCGGTTCCGACTGCATCAGCCTGGAGCTTCGTACGGCCGACGGTGCCCTCGTCACCCTCACCGCCGACTTCAGACAGGTACGGCTCTTCGGGCCGCTTCTTCGGGCTCCGGGCTCCCGCCCCGGCGCCGGGCAGCTCCCGCGGTCCCCAGCGAGCCCCCAGGAAGGTGCCGGCGGGGGGTTCCCAGGGACGCCGGGGGGGACACGAGGGCGTCCGCGCTCTCTCGCCGGGACGCGCCGCTTTCCCCGGGGAGGACGTGCGCGCTGAAAGCCTGTCCCCCGCCCGCCGCGGTCCCCCAGCCCCGAGGAGGGCAGCGGAGCGGTAACCCACGGCGTGTGCTGCGGGGCCGGTCGCCCGCGGCGGTTCCCGGCTGAGCTGTAGGCGGGCGAAGGCTGCGGCTTGGGAGCTCCGGCCCTTCGCACCTCGCGGGTCGGCCGACAGGCTTAGCGAGAGGGTCGGGTCAGGACTCTGGCGTGTGGGGTTTTTCGCGGGGCGAGCGCCGGTGATACGCGAACGCGAGGTCCTTCCGAACCTGGGACCCGCTCGGAGCCTGGGAAAACCCTGGCTGAGGGTCCAGGAGCCAGAACCGTTTCGGAGGAACGGAGGGTCCTTGCGCGTGTGTCGGGAAGGGTCCATCCACCCTCGAGCACTGCTGGGGTCTTTGTTTGCAGTCTCTGCGGAGCAATTCTCACACGTATAGCTCCAAGCCGTTTAGGCAGGCTGCTGTCCCCACTGGCGTTACACCTGTAACCCGGGCTGCCTCTGTGGTGAAAATAAGTGGTAAAGATACTAGTGGCGTGGGTGGCAGAGCTTCCCCCGCACCCAGCCGACCCTAGCAGCTCTGTTTCTCTTTGCTGAGTTGCGAGTAGCATAGTTTTGCGTGGCAGGCTCAGCAGCAACTGGGCACGGAGCAGGGCTAGGGCAGGAGAGTCTCTGTGCGGTGGGGAGAGCTCCGGTTCCTGACTCCCGGATAGGGGTGTTTGTGCTCTGCTCTATCACATTGTGGACATCTCTCTCCACAATGCGTGTGGGGTACAGTTAGTTCCTTAAGTGGACTCCTGCTGTCTTTGGGAGCACGTGTGTGAGTTTGTGGTGTGGGAAGTGTTTGACCATCAGTTGTCCGTGGGCCTGACGACAGCCCTCCTGTAAGGGGAGCCTTTCCTGCCAGCCCAGCGCTTGAGAGGTGGCCTTTCTGCAGGGAGGTGATACTTGCTGAGCTGAAGCCCAAGATCCCAAGCTTCTCAGCAGGAGAGGGTAGCTTCAGGGCCAGCATGGCATTCTTCAGAGCGTGCCAAGCCTGGCTGGATGCAGCAAACTTGCTATTGCACAGGGAAGAGCTGTTTGCTGCCGTGTGGGTGGCATGGCTGTCCGGGTAGCATGGCAGTGTTATCTTCTTCCAACGCTCCGTTCAGACTGTTTGCTCAGGTGGACTTTGGTTTGTGGCAGGAGGAAGCTGAAACCCATGAGATGGGAAGGTGGTGTGTCCCAACCTGCTGTGAACCCTGGAGCCTTCTGCCAGGGATTGTTCTGGTGCCTCTTTCCCTCTCAGCTGTGCTCTTTGGTCCCAGTCTTCTTGCAAGCCTCTCAGATGGCCCTCTTCCATCTGGAGGGTGCAGGGTCAAGCCCATCTCTTTCTGAGATGTTAGCAAAAGCCTTGGTGATTTTGGATGTGGTGGCACGCTCAGTGTACTCCAGCACACGTGCAAGGAAGCAGTCCCATAAAAAAAAATTCCAAGAAGACATACCACACTAGGGAAGTTAAGGAAGGGAGGGAGGGCTCTTAAGCCTGCAGTTTGCAGTCTTGCATACCACAGTGTATTTGTGGCCAAGGGAAATCCAAGCTCATTACAGATCCTCTAGGTAGGCCCTTTGGGAGCCAGGAATGTGACTTGTGGACTTCTGGTGTCCTGAGCTGTTGGTCATTTCAGCATTCTTCACTTGCTTCCGCTCTTCTTGAGGGGAGCTTGTTCTCCAATCTCATCTACAAACCCAACAGAGCCTATGTTAGCTCTTCTCTTGCTCTCATCCTTATTATAGTTGAGCTGCTTCTGGGTACAGGTTCTCTGAAGGTATCCTGACTTCAGTATGTTAAATTCTTAGCTCCATGCATCCTCAGCTCCTGCTGGAACTACACAGGAGATGGTCCCTGGAAGGCTTTGCAAGTATCGGACTTGCAGAAGTCCATTCCTAATCGTCAGTTTTAGAACAGTTGGGCACTGGCTCTCTCTGTTTCATGGCTTTGCTGGAAAATAGCTGAAAAAAGCCAGAAAAACATAAAGGACTGAGGAGATGAATTTGCGGTGCAGTGAGTAATGATGTGAGCAGGCAGCTGCCTGGCCAGGCTTCCCCTTCTGACCTGTTCCTGGCTGCATGGAGGCAATTCACTGTTCTGCTCTGGTGCTCATCTCTCTAGTATTACACAACTCCTTCTCTCCAGAGAGAAGGTCTTGAGGCTCTTAGCCTTGGTAAAAGCAGCTGGGGTTGTTGATCTGGCTTTCCCAAGCTAGATTGTGTGGTCATGCTGTGGCCAGGATGCTGGGGTTTTGCACAAATGATTTTTCCACTTCTCTGGCTTAAACTGCAGGGGGTTAGTCCAAAGGCAGATTTTTTTTTTTTTCCTTTGCTGACAAGGAGTTGCTGCTAGACCAGAGGCTGGAGAAGGAAGGAGTTTTAATGAGATCACAGTTCATTTCTCTGCTCTGACACTGGTGGAAGCTGGGTGGGACTTGAGCAGTGGTTGGGTCTTCCACAGAGGTGGGATTTTCATTTCTCTTCCACCCCTGCCTCCCCTCCAGAGCTGAACATGAAAGAGTCATGTCCTCAGAGCATACCATTCACCATTTTTTTTTCTCATTCTCTAGTGCAGCACAAACTGGTCAGTGGGAGTCCAGACTGGGACTTGATGTTTTCTGGGAAGTGCAGTAGTGAAGACCATTTCTGTTCTTGCAGTTTGAAAGAATGTGATGAAAACACTTCTTTTTTTCCTGTCTAGCACTGTCAGGCATAAAATGTATTGCAAAAAAGACTGAGGGGGGACAGCAACCGTAAATGTTGTGTCTAATTTGAATAGCATGATCTTGCCAGTTGTTAAACAGTGGCCTGAGAACAAAGTGGGTGGGTTTTTTCCAAGGTCAGTACAAAGATATAGAAAAGTTTCTTTTTCCTTTTGATTGCCAGAAAAGTTTTTGGGTTTTGTTTGTTTCGATTGCTGGAAAAGTGTTGGAAACACAGGAGAGAAACCATGGGTGATGGTATTTTAACGCTTGCACTGCCAGTCCTTTCAGTTTCCTTGTTAATAAAGCTGATGCTACGTAATGTTCTGGGGTGATGTTTTGAGAATTTTGCCAGGGATCCATTGTGTTAGGTGCTAAATGACCAGGTGATACAGGAAAGCATCTGTCCGAAGATGATGGCATCTATGATAGATGATATCCATGTAGTTTGGAAAGCAGTCTCTTCTCTGTAGAGATACCAAAAATATAAAAGGAGGGTCATTCAGCACCCTCTGGGAGGGCAGGAGGGATGGGGTGGGCTCATTAAAACATGGTGCTGTTTGTTACCTTGAGCTGTAGTGAAGTGCTTAAAAATGTTCTCTCTTGAACTGATCGCTCAAGTGTGGGTAGACGGCAGCTGTACCATATGCAAAGGCAGCGTGATGGCTGCTGAGCTGAGCACAGGGCTGGAGGGCTAAACTCCTGCCGTGCAGCCAGAGCTGCCCTTTGCTGACTCCATGGCTTTGGGAAAATCACTTGTTAGGTAGGCTTCAGTTTCAAAAATGGTCTCTGACAGTTACTTTTAGGCATTGCTCAAGCTGTTGGCGCTGAGCATGAGGATGCTTAACTAGAGGTTGTTTTTCCAAGCATCTCAGAACGTTGTGGGGATTTCTGGCTGTACAATGCTTGTAAGAATCAGGGTCAAACCTTATTGCTCCTGAAAATGTGCATTTGTTTCCCCCCCCCGCCCCTCTCTCCCAGCACATCCTTAGTTTGCCTTTATAGATTCGTGAGTATAAGAGGCAATGCACCAAAGTGTCTTCACTCTAGCCATTTCCAGTAGGAGAGGGGTTAAAAAACATAATCCCTGCCCAGTCAGGGTAACTCAGCTGACTGGGCCCCCAGTGTGGATTCTCTATGTTGTATGAGCACAATGACTTTCTGGCCAGCTGTAGCTGTTCCCCTGGGGCAGTGCAGGACCCTGACCACAGCAAAGGCTGCTGACAGCGTAAGGAATTGGGCCCAGGAGTGCCGGTATTTCCCAGTGCCCCGAGCAGTGCGTCCTTTTTGCATGTACCCACCACTCTGAGCAGGCGTACGATAGCAAAGACAAAAGTGGGTCCCACAGCAGCGCTGATGTCCTTGGGGGAGAGAAATTTGGCAGGAAAGCTGAATGGGTTGCTGGGAGGAAGGCATTGAAATAATTTATTTCCCTGGGAACTGGTTTGCTCCACTCAATGTGAAGTCGAGAGCCTGGGCTCAGATCTAGACCACACAGGCTTGTAAGTCTCTACTGGATAAACCCTAGAAATGGAGGTTGAATTGTTCTCGCATCCCAGATGACAGTCCCTGGAGGAGCTGGCTGAGGACAGTGCGAGGAGGGAAGAAGTTTGATGATTTCACTGCTCCTCCTTGCAGGCTAGTTCTTTGCTGGAAGTCCCTCTGGTAGGTGCAGGCAACCCAGGCTGTTGGGAGCTCGGTGCACTGATTTCTTTTCTGCTTTTAGGAAAGAGGAGCTGCTCTCGCCTTGCTGTGAAAGCCAAGGTTGCAGTTACCTCCAGTGCCATGGTTAAAGCACGGCTGCAGAACTGGTTGTTTTCTGTTACACTAAGCGTTTGTCGTCCAAACCTAAACAATAGCTGTAACTGTACCCACCACACAAGTGCAGGTCAGGGCCAAGGATTCTCAGCGCCCTCATGATGAGTTCATCTGGAGAGTCCCCACACTGCAAAGGCAATGTTCTGCTGGGACTTGTTCCCTGCTGGGAAATTTTGCAGAAACCCGGAATTAAAGGTGCCGTTTGTTGCCTTGGCTGGGTACCTGCCTCGGCACTGATTCACCCTACTCCTGCTGGTGGGAAAGAGGTGAAGTGGCTGGGGAGGGAAAGGCACTCTGAGTAGGAAAAACTTCAGTGGCTCTTCCCGTGTGAGAAGCATGACATATTTTTGATGTGACAAGCTTCGGTTCTTGCTCCACCTGAGGTTGCATAGCCAGGGCAGGGAGAGCTGGGAAGCTAGGGAAAGCCAAGCAAGGCTTTGAGACAGAGATGTGAAGCAGGGCTGGGCAAAAGAAGAGACTGACTTCTCGCTCAGGAGAGAGTGGTCACTGCGGGGTTTGTGTCTCCTGGAAAATGGGCCAGCGTGCAGCACAGTTCTAGCCTTGCTCTGAAATCCACAGCAAGGGTCACTTTGGGTTTGCTTGGAGCCAGGTGAAGGTGTGACTTCTCTCTTCAGAGCAACACATGCTATAGGAGCCAGCTCCTTGAACAAAACAGGTTGATTAAAGCTGTTGGCTCACTGGCTATTTCGGTGCTGGCAAACCCAGACCATTCCTGTCTTTTCAGTGCATCTCCCTTGGTATCAACGAACGTGCTAGAAATCCCTGACACCTGGAGTTCAGGCAGCACTGGAGCCCTCTTCATACCACAGTTGCTTCCTTTAGGTGTCGTGGAGTGAGACAGAGCTGGGAGAGGGATGTGGGCCAGAAGCACTGGGAACGCAGGGAGGAGGTGAAGAAATGACCTCGTCTCTGGGGGACCCAAGCTGTTTAATGTACCCGACCAGGCACCCAGGCACAGAGCCTCTCTGATTCAGCTGGAAGGGCCTGCGGCAGGCAGATGGGGAGCAAAGGGCTGGCTGGATGTGTGCCCAAGGGCAGGAGCAGGGAGACATGAGGGAGATGGGCCATGTCTTTCTGAGAAAGGAGAATCTGGGGGTGGAGGAAAGGGTGGGTCATGCAGTGGGACACCACCCCATTGACCTATACTGTCTTCCCCTTGCTCTTTCCTCCTGCAGCTGTACCTCCCCCACTGCAAGACCACCTTTCTCTTTCTTTCCCTCCCTCCATTACCTACCAATGTGCTCTTTCAATGATGATTTTTGCAGGGATCTTTACTAGAGTTTACAGGGACTCGTTGACCTGTACATCAGTAAGCACACAAGAGATAGGCAGGTAAATATTTAGATTAGCTGAGCAGCAGCCCTGGGTCACTTGCTCACTGGTGTGATGGGAGTAAGGCTGGAGTTGGAGGCAGTGCAATAAGGTGATTTGAGGGCAATACAGCAGTGGCTGGTGACCCTGTGCGCTCCGAGCTTGCTCCTGGTGTCTGTCTTAGGTTGGAGGGGGACTCTCGATGCTTGTCTTGATGCCTGAGAGCTGTTCATTTGCTCCACTGGTGCGTTGTCATGACACAAATTTGGTCCTTCCTCTCCTGTGTGCTTGGAACTCGGAAACACTTAAAACATACTTAAAACCTTTGTCCGAATTCATCACTGAACAGAGTCACTGAGTCCAGGAGTCTTTTGTATCGTGTGGAAGTGGCACCTTGGGACCTGAGACCACTTGGGAAGGAGCTTATCTCTGCCTGGACTCTGCGGGGGCAGCTGGGCTCTGGACTTGGGAGGCAGAGCGAGGGACCTGCAGCTGTGTGGGATCGGTTGGGAGCTCTGGACCGTTTGCTGGGCGCAGCGAGAGCTGTGAATCTCTCGTATGTATCAGCCTTGAGGAGGAAAGAGAGTTGGGTGTCTGAAGGCTAATTCTTAAATAGGCAGATCAGAAGGATTAATCAGTTGCTCAGCATGTTCTCATTTTACAAAAATTGCCTCCAACCTGGAAGTACTGCACTGTTTTTAATCTCCTGCCTGTAGAGGCTTTCAGCCTGAGTGCAAAACACGGCTATCCCTGTTTGCTTTTTCCAGACTGAATGCTGATTGTTCAAAGTGAATTAAAATTAAATCTTCAGCTGAAGAGTATGCCAGGGTCAGCTACCAGTTTTAGTCTACTCATCCTTGGGCCTTGCACAGCATGGGAGCTCACAGCAGAAGAGATCAGCTGGAAGGCAGCTGGACTAAATGTAGATGGGAACATGGGTCGTTCCAGTGGTGCCAATGTCTCAGTGAGAATGCTCCCCATTAAAGCTGTAAAAAAAAATTATTCCATAGTAATTTCACAAGCATTTTTGGTATCTCTTTCTTCCCCAAACTCCTTCATGTCCTGCTGTTGTGGTGAGTTTTCAGTCAACAAATGCACCCAGCAAAATCCTTTCTCCTGTCCTGGGGAGGGATCCCAAATTGCAGCTGTTTTTCAGCTGTCCAGATGTGCACTGAATTGCATACCCTTTTCTCTTCTGGATATGGAAGAGAAGGCAAGGAATAAATGGTGGGCTGCATGAGCTAATCTGCAGAAAAACCTCAGTGGGTACACTGCTTAGAGCTTCTAGAAAAGAGAAAGGCTCCCCTCTTCTTGGGGCGGAAAGAGGTTTGGATGAAACTGAGCTTATGAGCCGTGCAACAGGTATAGCTTAGGAGGCCAAGAGTAAAGAGATGATCTTAGCAGCTTGGCATAGCTTCTGCTTGCTGCTCCATAGCCACCAGTATCTGTCTAGCTCTCTGTGGAGGACGTTGTTAAGAGCGATGGCTGTGGCTGGGTGCCAAAAGGCAATAATTGCTCTTCATACCGAGGAAGGGGCACCATTCCGATCCATCTGCTTATCCCTTGTAGTAGTATGGTCTGACACCAAGACAGGGGATGGCAGATTCCCACAGAGTGTACAAATGCCTCTGAAGCCCGAAGCCAGATGAATTGATACCTGCATAGAAATCGGTGTTAATTTATGCCAGAAGAGGATATAGGGAGGTTTTGCTATTGAACAAGGTATTCTGTGAGTCTCCGTGGAGGTAACTATGACTGGTTTCCAAGCAGGTTTTGGAGACGGACTACAATCCGTGTCAGAAGCTCTCTATATAAAATGCCAAAATTATTGACCTGGGCAGAAAGGAAGGTCAGCTGCAGCTGATCATAACAGGTTCCTTCTGGATCTAACAATTTGACTTTCATTTCTGTTCCACATGCTGTAGGGTTCAGAAATTAATAATTTGTTCTCCAGGATACCGGTTGCTCAGAAGCAAGTGAGTGAAGGCAGCAGAGGAAATTGGGACTGCTTGCCCTGAGTAATGCATGGAGATACTTGTTTAACAAAACAAAATGAGACTCCTTGGAGGCTTGCCTCCCTTCTTGGTAAAGGACACAAACCCCCAGCTGTTGTTTGAGGAAGCCATGGATGTGGGATGTGACCTGGCAGCAGTTTGTTCTTGCCACAGTGGGATTGCGAAAACCCTTACTTCTTTACAGACACCAGTTACTATGCTGCAGGCTTTTGGGTGGGATTGAACCTGGGACTACACCCCTGTGCTCGGGTAGCAGAAGTATGAGACCTTTGACTTCGTTCTTTTGGCCGGAGCCTTCCTCTTTGACCCTGACTTCTCGGTTCACCCTGCTGATGCCAAATATCTATGACTCTCACTCTGTTTATCTCTTTTTCAGGAGGTGAAGATCTTCCGTGCCTTAATCCTAGGGGAGCTGGAGAGGGGCCAGAGCCAGTTCCAAGCGCTCTGCTTTGTCACGCGGCTTCACCGCAACGAGATCATCCCCAGCGAGTCTATGGCAAAGCTGCGGCAGGTAAGAGGCACCCTGCAGCTGGCTTCAGTGCCAGTTCCATCCTCCAGTCCACCCAGGGTTCTTTAGAGCTGTCCCGTCTGGATACCCTTCCCAGGCAGCTGCCCGATTGTTCAGCTATTAGACCCACCTTTGACCGCCCCTCCTGCTTGAGGGACTCAGTATTAAACTAAGTTCATCAACAGTATTGATCCTGTTCTACTAATATACTAGAAGGAGGCATGATTTAGTTCAGCCTAGTCTGTATCAAAGGGTAGGTGGATGGCTAGAGCAATCACCCTGAAAATCCCTGTCCCACATTGCCCAGTGAAGTAAGTACTGATTTGGAACCCTTCATCGCAACAAAGCATTATGAAATGATCACAGGCAAAACAGAGCGATGATAAACTACCATCAGTTTCAGCACCAACAAGAAGTTTTTTCAGTGCCTTCCCTCCAGATAAGATGCAGGTGCGTTTACAGAGGAACATCCACTTGCACATCTTCTTATGTTGGCACAAAATCGTGACATGCTATAAAGAATGTGTTGTAACCAGGATTCAAGTTTTCATTATTTCATCCTCTGCAGAAAAATCCCAGGACAGTGCGGCAGGCTGAAGAGGTGCGGGGCCTGGAGCATCTTAGCATGGATGTAGCTGTCAACTTCAGCAAGGGGGCCCAGCTGAGCTCTCACATCCACAATGTCTGTGCAGAGGCCAAAGAAGCAATTTATACCCGAGAAGAAGATGTCAAATTTTGGCTGGAGAAAGGCAAGTTTCCTTTGGTTTTGTTGCAACTGCTCCTGTCAGCAAGTTGGCACTCTGCTGTGATCTCTCCTGCCAGGTTTCTGGTGATCAGCACAGGTCATTTTGGCTTCTCTTTTGCTGTCTTTATGGTAGATAAGGCACGTGTATCGTTTGCTTGCACGTCACATTGCACTACTCTATTTGTTAGCATATCTGACTTCTTTTGGTGGTGCTCTCCTAGTGAACCTAATTAGGCAGGTATTTTCAAGGTAGCCTTTCACCTGGTTCATCACCCCAAAGAAATATGTTCTTTACACCCTTTGTGTATCTTTTGGCTTACTTTCCCCAGGGCCCTTTCTTCTCCCATGGTTCCTATTTAGACTCGTGTCCAAACAGCCCTTGTGAATGCACTCTGTCTAACCTCATTCTCCTCGACTGTTCTGGAGACTGTGCAGAGAGAGCAATGCTTGCTTTGGTGGCTCTCTCCTTTGGCCTTGCCTTTTGGCAGCACCCTGAGCAATGTCTCTCTGCTTTCTCTCACAGGGGTGGACGGCTCCATGTTTGAGGTTCTGCCACAGACATCTGATCTCCCTGACCTGCAGCGTTGCAAGCTGTGTGCAGATCGTTGGAAACCCTGCATTTGCAGCTACTCGCTGAGCATCGAGTGGTACCCGTGCATGCTGAAGTACTGCAAGAGTCGTGATGCTGGGGGCAAGGTTTCTTCTTACAAATGTGGCATCCGCAGCTGCCAGAAGGGCTACACTTTTGATTACTATGTGCCGCAGAAGCAGCTATGTCTCTGGGACGAGGAGACCTAGTAAAGCCAGGCCAGACCTTTTCAAGGGGCAGCTCATCTGCCTCCTGCCACCATTAATGATGCTAAGGGCCTCCTGGAGCGGGCTGCTCCAAAGAAGGAATACAGTTCACAGTGGTGCCTTGTACCAGGAGAGCTCTGTGTGTGTGCCTTTCCTTCTGGCCCCCTGTGACTCCCTCCCCACCTGACGCTGCCTCATACTGTGATAAGCAGGCTCAGCTCACTGTGCATTGATGCTCTCCTGCCAGCTGCCAGAAGATCTGGCTCCCTGGAAGAACCAGGAGACACGGGTTGCTGGGGTGAAGCACTGGGAAGGGTGTGTTTTGCCCTGCTCTGGAGTTAGCAGATGTGAAAGGGGGCAGCTCTGATCAGTTACCAGCCCCGAGCATCCTGATGAGTTGTCAGGGCAGGGAGAGAAATACTCTTGATGACCTGCATTGTCAAACATCTCTGCCACTGAAGAAGCCCCTTCGCTGACTTCACCACCTCCTGGTGACACAACAGCATTTCCCAATGGGAAAACAGCTGATCTATGGGACCACGTACCCTGAACAAGGAAGGTACGACGCTTACCCAAAGCAAGAGCCTGCCTGTAGCTTTTTCTAGTGTCCAGCTGGCTTTTATATCCTTCCTGTGGCTAGAAGATATAATGGGGGGGATATATCCCAGCAATGACTTTTGCCCCTAAAGGGCTGGTAATCAGGGCTCTAATTAATCCCTGTTTAGACTAGTGAAGGCCCAACTTTTTGTGTTGGTCCTGTGACTCTCCTACTAAGAAAGAAACATCTAGAGACTTGTGACTACCATCATAACATTGTGGTTGCAAGGGAGGGAGGATGATCCCAGGTGGGTTCGCGCTGTCATTTTGAAGAAGACAACATTCTACATCTACGTCCAGTTTTATGTCCTACTCTGCCAGCTATTCACAAGAAGCTCTTAGATAATTGTACTGCTTTGCTGTGCCTTGGTTTTCCCTATATGTAAAACAGGGACACCACTGAAGCTGACCTTGGCCCTGGTATATACCTGGAGGGCATCAGACAAAAAGCACTGCAGGAGTGCTGCCTGGTTCCTGTGTCCTCTTCCACTCAAGTTAGAGCAAGCAGGGAGGGGAGAGAGGCTGTTGGGGTCATTGTGAACCCCTGTACCTCCTGGTGAAAAGCCTTCACAATGTGCCTTTTTGCCTAAAATACAGGAATTTTTGACAAAAAAAAAGAATTTGGTCACAATTATTTTTGTATTGATCACTTAAGGGGGGAGAAGGGAAACGTATTTTAATATTGCAACATGAAGTAAAACACACTTGAAATGATTTTTTTAAAACAAATTATTTATCATTTGTAAGGTAAAATAAACTGATTTTTTTAAAGCATCCCTGGCCTAAAAGCTTCTCTGTGCAGCATAATCTGCATGTGATCCACTTGTTTGGGTTCTTGATTTAAGAGTTGTTCCCTTATGGGTAAGTCTCAAGCCTGCACCTAGGACATTGAAGACCCGTGGATGGGGGAGGGACATCCTGCTGTTCAGCACGACCACAGCACTTTCAATGTGGTCCTGCATCTCAAGCATACCATCCACCCAGCCCCTTAGCAGGGAGACAGCTTTGACTCATTGCAAGCAACTGTGGAAGAGTCTGAGGTGAAGTAAAAGACCAGCAGTAGAGGCAGGTCCTGGGGTTAGGCAAGGTGGTAGTGCTTGCTCTTCTCTCTGAGTGATGGTGGGGTCCCATGAGGGGGTATTATGCAGATGTGCGGCTGCATCGTGTGGCTGGAGGCTTGTCTGGTCCAGCAGCCTCAATAAAGTATTCTTTGTCTACTCCTCTGCAGCCATAGCTGAGGGGAGATGAGGGCTGCAGAGTTTTGGGCCAGCTCAGAGCTCTTAGCTCTGGCTGCTCGAGGAAGAAACGTGGAGTGCTGATTCCCCCTAGTGTGGTGAATGCAGAGATGGGACGAGGACTTGGGCAACCTCGGCCCTTCTCCACTTGAGCCACCAAGGCAACTTACCCCTTACTGTGATTTCTGGGGAAGCTGAGATTGCTGGGTTTTTGCTTACATGGTCAGCATTTACAGGGGTATGTTCTTCGCTGCCTCCGCTCCTGCTGCAGCAGGACACTGTGGGACTTTGTCCCTGCTTGCCGGAGTTAAATCCAGCTGTGGGATGAGGTGGGCTGTGAGCAGCGTGGGAGGAGATTGCAGGGTGGCTTCGTGCCTTTCTGCTGGGAGCCCCGCGTAGCCCATTTCCACTGTTCCTCACTGTACAGGGCTGCCGGGAGCGGACACGACCTCGCTCTGGGAGCATTGGGTGATATCCCGGCGAGCTTGAATGTCCTTATTTTGTAGCGGTGAGGCTCTGGGGTGCCTGGATCACAGAGACGTCTCAGTGCTGTGCCGTGGGAGCTCTGGGAGTAGCAGACGAGCGAAGGATGTGAAATCTAAGTACGGGCAGTAGACCCAGAGCTCAACTCGGTAGTCGTTTCTGGCTTTGTGCGTGCTCTGGCAGAGCTGGGCTTTGAGGGGAGACGAGCAACCGGGGCACGTCCCCCAGGTGTGCTGCAACCCGCCGCGCTCCCCAAAGCGTGGGAGGGAGGTGGTGCCTCCGCTTTCCCGAAGCTAATGCCACCTGCTTGCCCTGAGGCTACCGGGGCCTCGAAGGGGTCCGAAAGGGAAGGCTGGGGAATGGCGGGGGGGACACACACCGGCTGCTTGCCCTGTGCGGCCGCTTGCGGTGCAGCTTTCCCGGCCTCCACAAGTGGGTGCTGGCGGAGCACGGAGGCGAAGGGTGTCCGGGGACAGAGGTTGGAGGCTCCTCCGGACCGGAGCGGGCAGAGCCGGGCTGGGGGTGGTGTGTGCTCCGTGCCTCAGTTTACAGCTGTGGGTCTCGGTCCCTGCCAGGTTTCGCTCTCTGCCCAGCCTCGCTAGAAGAGAGCTGTGCTGCAGCGCGTTTGCTTTTCCGAAGAAAAATCCTTCCTGGTGCACTTCAGTAATGCCCTCGAAAAGCAGCTGTTGCAGGTGGAGACAGGAGACCTTCCTGGCACAGAGAGCAGGCGCAGTTGGCCAGGAGCACCGGTTTAAATCGTTCCTGCTAGAAAAAAAAGCAGTGGGGGGGGGGTGTGTGTGTGTGTAACATCTTTCTGCAGTTTGTGCTTTCAGGGCCCGTCCAAAGGCCATACTCCATAAATAAGTGCTATCTGCAGAGTTTATCTTCCTCCAAGAAAGGAATAAACATTGGCAGCAGGAGTGGAGGAACACTTCATACAGTGAGGATGAGAGCGGATGGATTATTCGTTGATGGCCATGGAAGAAAAAAAAAAAAAAAAAGCAGCATATCTGCTGGCATCTAGGAGTGGTCATCTCAGGGCAGAGTTAAGGCAAATCTGCCTTTGCTGAAGAAGGTGGTCTTATTTCCATGACAGAAAGGAGTGATGATGCTGTGATCCCTCCCCTATTTTTTCTTTCTCTGGGTAGCGGGGATGTTTTGGGTAGCTTAATAACGAGGGTGTATTCTCTCTTGCCTGCATAGCACATCGCTGAAGCCAAGGGTACCCAGGTGAAGGGCTTTGCTCCCACAGCTCTTTGGGGAGATAAAGTGCTTAAATATTATTTTTTTTTTCCCTGCTGTTCCATTGACCACAAAGTAACAGTCAAAAAGCAGATCCCACCAGCTGCAGGGCGATTCCCGGTTGCATTTGGCAGCGCCTGCAGGGCCAGGAGAGGGCACTGCGGCCCTGCCCATGCCGGGACAGCATCCCCGGGCGGAGGGATGCCCGGGATTCCTGTCCGGCTGGAGGTGCCACCGGGGAGGACCTGCCTCCCCGGGGCTCCGCCACGGGCTGCTCGGCTCCGGAGCAAGGGACAAGCGCCAGGAAGCAGAGAGAAAGGGTCGGTGTCAAGTGAAACACCCGGCTGCTGTGCAAAAGGTGCTCTGATGGGGGGGAAGGAGAGCTCTCGTGGTCCCCAGCCTTTCCGGGGCCTTTCTCCTGTGCCCCAGAGGCCCTTCCAGCTGGCTGGAAGCCACAGCAAATCCATGTTTGACGCAGCGAAGAGGCCTGATCGCGTCAGTCTTCAAGATGGGGAAAACCCAGACGTGGGGGTCACGCCGAAAACACTAGAAAACAGACCAGCAGCTGCCCAGGAACGCCCCGAGGGTCAGGGCCTGAATGGCTGGGGCTCTGCCACAGGCTCGGGATCCGTGGCAGGAGTCCAGCCCCTCCAGCAGCTCAAAACAAGCTGCCTGTGCAAACCACCCCATGTCACCTTTCTGCTTCCTGGAGCAGCGCTAAACGGAGCCCGCAGAAATCTCCCCTCGCGCCTGCAAACGTTCATCTGACCTGGGAACTTCCTCTCCTCTCTGCTTTCCCCCTTCCACCTCTCCCCCCGCTTTTCTCCACTTTTTCCTTGTTAGAGTTTCGTTTAACACATCCACCCTTTCTTCCTCGTGTGTTGCCGTCTCCTGAGGATGTCCTCTCTGACCACGCAAGCCGAGGGCAGGCGCTCCGGCTCCATAACAGTTGGACTGGGTTGGAGGTGAGGCTCCAGAGCCTGCCCGCCCGCCCACCCATCTCTTCGGAGAAACCTGTCTTTCCAGGGAGGGAGAGCAGTATGTGGGAAAGCCGAGAGCCCTGGAACGTGAATTAGCCAGGGAGAGATGAATGTGTGATAGCTTGTACCTGGCAGCTACCAATTGAGTGTGTTAACGCTTTCAGGAGGGGTTTGAGCAGCGCTGGAGCTCAGGCGGTTAACGCAGGCGTCCTGCTACCCTGGGCCGTGCTGGGGGTCATCAAGGTAGTGTACGGCGGGGACAGGGAGCAGCCACAGTGCCTGGATCTGTGAGGGTGACTGTTGGTCCCCATCACAGCACAGGGTATAGGCTGAGGAGCTGGCCTCTGGCAGCTCCCTACAGAAGAAGCCAATATTAGGGGATTTTTTTTTGCCTGGCTTCCCTGGAAGGAGGCTGAATACTGCAGCTTTAAACAACGAGGAGGAGGAGAAAGAGGCTGCCTGCCACTTCTCTCCTCTTCTTGGGGGACTGATGTACCGCACAGAGCACGAGTCAGGAAAGGGGCTTCTCCATGTGCTGATCCTAATCCTGCCCTGCGTCTTTAGCCAAGTCAGGTTACTCTTAACTTTCCTTTTAGTGCTGATTGTTTCCTACGGCATCGTTCAGGTTCAGCCCAGACCTAAGAGATGCAGACGCTCAACCGCACAGGCTGCTCTCATGGCTCGCTCTGAGCAGACCCCGGGGTTTATCAGAGTGGCCAGAAATGAAGCGAAAGGGCTGCTTAGCGGAGGGGCAGGGCAGTTCCCGCAGCTCGGACGCCTGCCCTTCTGGGTGCTGGCGGCTGCCGCCCAGCCCGGCTCGACGCCTCGGCCTCTCTTACCCACGCGTTGCAAAGGCCAGAGCCAAAAGCCTGTCCGCGAGGGGCCGGCTCGGCCCTGGGGCTGGCGGCAGAGCCCCCGCGTAAAGCCCCCCGCTCGCAGCCCAGCAGGCAGGTGCTGCGGGGTGTATCTGTGCAGCCGAGGGCGGGCAAACCGCCTTCCTTCCTCCCTCCCTCCCTCCTTCCCACCCCACCCCACGCCCTGGTAGCGCTGCAGGGACTCATCCATTCCCCAGTTACTAATATGCAAATGGGTGCTTTTTGCATGGGCCGGGCGCCAGGCTGCTGGGTGTCAGGGCACCCGAGGGAGCCGGAGGTGGGGCGAGGCGTGGCGCGGCGCCGCATGCTCCCCTGGCCCTGCATGGCAACAGGCAATGGAGCTCTAGGTCCCTTGGGGAGCGGACCCACGCCCGGTTTGAGAGGCAGCGGGTGGCAGAGGAGGGAGGACAAACTGGCAGCCCCTGGCAACCTGGGGCTGACGGCAGGAGGCTGGGCGCACCGCGGATTTCCCTCCGCCGGCAGGATGGTGAACCTGGAGTCTGTGCACGCAGGTAAAGGGCACTCGAGGAAGGATCGGGCCGGAGCTCACCGCGTAGCTGGGACCGCGGACTTGGGCAGGAAATGGGATTGCTCTGATTCCTGTGACCTTTCCTCCCTCCTTTCCCTCCTCTGTTCTCCCGCTGGAGTTGGCTATCGCAGCCGGTGCCTGGTTAAGTGCCCGCATTCCTACCTGGGGATGGATGCTGCCCCGATCCTATTTAGGGGGCTGCCAAGCCATGCCCACAATGTGGGCGCACCGCTCACGCTGCCAGCCCTAACGTGGGTCCGGGAGCAGAGCGCAGAGGTCTCTTGGGTACCTGGAAAATGAGCATTTAGTGCCTGACCCCTGGGACTAGTCATCGGGACAAAGCTGGGAGGGGTGAGGAGGGATAAATTCACAGAGGGATGCGGCAAGGATGGAGGGATGCGTGTGTGAGAGCGAGAGCGAGATGGAACGTGGGTTGGAAGGAGAAAAGTTAACGACAAAGAGGGAAAAGGAGGGAGAAATGAATGAAGAGGGAGCTGTAAGAGGCTGGGTTGTGCGAGGAATGAATGAACAGGAATACTCAGAGAGCGATGCCTTCCAGGGGGTCTGATCCAGAGGTACAGCTTAGGTAGTCCCACGTCTTCTCTGAACAGACCTCCCCTCTGCAATTAGCTGGGGAACAAGAGCAGTCACTGCCAACCCCCTTGGAGCTGTGCTGAGCTCCGGCTCTCCCGGACAGAGGGAGTTTAGCTTCTGCCCTCAGCTCAAGCCCCTGTGCTCGAGGGGAAGGACGGCATCCCCGGGCATGCTGGCGCTGAGGGTGACGCTGGGGTAGGAGCAGAGCGGCGGCAGCAGCGAAGGCCAGATCCTGACAGCCCCTTCTGTGGCAGGGGCAAGGCAGCAGGGTGTTGGGGGTATGGGAGCCACGTGCCCTGCTAGCGATCTGTGTCGGGTGCTTTCTGCAGCACGAAACACTGCGTGTTGTCCCCAGGTTTGGAGGGGAGGGGGCGGATACATCCATCGGTCTGTCCCCGGCTCATTCCCATTGGCATGCTGCAGCGAAGCTCAGGCGTTTGGTGGTCCTGCTGTGCAGGGGAGACCTGGGGGTCCCGTGCTCAGTGCCTGTAGCCCCTCAACAGCCCCTGCCTGCGTGTGGGCTCGCGGGCAGGCCTGCAGGGCAAGGCAGATGCTGCGGCAATGCCATCACCCAACACAGTCTCAGCCTGCAGCGGGCCGGCAGAGATGGCCAAAACCTCTGCTCCGTGGCTGCGTTGCAACCTCCCCGTGGCTCTGGGATGCCAGCAGCCCCTCCACAGCTGGTCGGCACCCCACCGAGCAGGCTGGCTCCCTGTGCCAGCCACGGGGAGGGCAGCTGGGGAGCCCCCGGCGCAGTGCAGCCGGCCGCGAGGAGAGGCTGCGGGAGGCGTGAGGCTCGTGGTCTTGGCTCGGCGTGTGAGCTTGACTAGTCTGAGCACCTGCGATGGGTGTGCTTGTGTGTGGTGTCTTTCGGGGACGCATCCCCCGCAGGCTCCTATCCACCCATCTGCTTTGCTTGTGGGCGACTCTTTCTTCGTGAGAAGATTCCCAAAATCGATACTGTGCCCTCTGTCAAAGGCAGTGGCATCAGTCCCAGGGTGGATTTGGCCAGGAGCTGCACGCTGAACTTCCATTCTCCCAAATCGTCCCACCTTCCTGTCCATCAGAAGGGCCTAAGCTTTAAGCAGTCTTTTCACAGGGAGAGAGGCCAGCCTGGGCCCAACCGCTTTCATGTGCCAGAGCCCAACGCTGGTGGGAGGGTGTTTCTTCACCCTTGTGCAAAAGCAGTTCAGCGTGTTCAGTCTCAGGATCCCCGAAAAGCAAGGCCTTGCAGCAGGCTGCTTGCAGAGGTGTGCTCTGTTTCTTCCCTGGCCGTGCAGAGAAGATACAACGTGCAAGGTGAAGGTGGGCTGCTCGGGCTCCGTACATCCTCCTCCCTGCCAAGAGGGTTTCCCTGCAGCAGCACGTTCCCTGGCCTGTACCACTGCCTCCTCCCCAGGCATTTGGATATTTCGCCTTCCTGCAGCCTCCAGAGCGGCTCAGGCACCTAAAGTGCAGAAAATTCAATAGGCTCCACGGAATGGTCTCAGCCAAACTGAGTTCCCCCTGCCACGGCCACCGGCTTTTGTTTTTCCTTTTAAAGTCATCAGGCTGCTTTACCCTAGTGCCCATGTCTGAACAACTACTAGGAATAAGGGCTTGGGAAAGCTTTATTTGCTGACACCGTTTGTTTCAGCAAAAATATAGATGCAGATATATCCCCAGAGAAGTGTCTGCACTGGTATAGTTCCTTTGGTCTGGGTGAACAAACCAGACTACCCCTACTCCAGGTATGTTTGCTAGCTGAGGTATAGCAGCACATTTTTAATATGGCCCAGGCCACAGTGGCGGCTCCAAATAGGTTTGTGGTTAGGAGTTAAGCAGTCCTAAGTTGCATTATTTTTCCCAGAGACTTTTTTACCAGCCTGCTTATTCTCTGTATATTGCCAACTGGCAAAGCTGTATGGAAGGAGCCTGCATTTAGTTGGACTCAAAAGTCTCACAGCCTGTTTTGTCTTGAGATATTTGTTCGGATGGAGAGAGGGGTCAAATCCAGATGCACCACTCTGTCCTGGTTTATAGTGGAAGACTCTTGGGTGTCAGTAAAAAGGTGTTGGCTTTATCTTGTCTACATTTATATCATATTAAAAAGTCGTTCCTCTGCACGACTGCTCCTTGTTCTTAAGGATCCCTTGGAGGATGACTGGTGTGCACTCCTGTCCATAGGTATACAAAAGCTGGCCAGCCCCAAACCACATAGATCAGTTAGCTTTGATCAAAAGGGTTTTCTTTTTCTTCCCCATTCCCCCCCCCCCCCAGATATTTAAACTGTAATAACTTGTGTACATCTATGATGGGAATTTGCATCTTTGTCAATATAAAATTCTTTTGCTCTATATGCGAGAATCACAGGGTATCTTGTTATCTCCTGACTCCGGGAGGAGGGAATTTAACTGATGGATAGCATGTGATATGTAATCAAGTCACAGCTGCAATTCCTCCTTTCCTCCCCGCCCACCCCAGGTTATAAATGGCAGAGGGGCTAAGGGCTCTCTCCTGTGAGAGGGAGAAAGCTTCTCACGGTTTGCTTTTGTGTCTTCTCTTCTTCAGCTCTGTGCACATAAGGGGCTCCTTGGTCTCAGGGATTAGATAATTTTCTTTTGCTAACCTGCCTTCATTTGTTATTTGTGTGCTCACAACGAAACCTGCATTACTTTTTTTTTTTTTTTGCAAACTTGCAGGCTTTCCCACTAAAGCAAGCACCAAACTTCTGCATAGTTTATGATTTTTCTTACCCTATTTTATGAGAACTTGGCACTTTTTTTTTTTTAAGATACTTTTTGGCAGCAAGCAAAACTTTGTGCTTTGTAGATTGCCTAAGTTAGGGTCCCTTGGCAGTATTACAAGACAAGAAGATGTTTATAGCTGATGATAATTACTCTTCCTGCAGTAGAAATGCTTAGAAGCCCCACTAAATGTTCGTGTCTTAATTGCAGTGGGTTTATTTGAAGGGAAAAAAAAAAACAAACCCCACAACTCTTTTCTCTCTCCTTTTTCCTCTCACTCCTTAATACAGTTTAACGAAAGGAAGTTTCTGAAGTATGTGAATGTTTCTGCACTCTGTCTCTTGTATAAAACTTTGTCATTTTTTTCTTCCTTTATTAATTTGCTGAAGAAAAAGCTTGAAACTTTAACCTAAACAAAGCTATTCAATTTCGGCCAAAAAGCAGATAATTTGCCATTTGCACACTGGAAGTTTGAATAGGGGAAAAGAAAACCTGAATGAACAAAGAGGCCTGCCTGCTTTAGTGTGAGTAATAGAGGGAAATAGGTATAAACCCCTATGAGATTCTTCTCACCCTTTTGGAAATAATACAAGGCATATATAGGAAAGAGGAAAAGGTTTGCATGATGCCTTTAAGAAGGCTTCCACCTGCCTTTTCTACCCCAGCAAAACCACAGCAAACACTGGCCCAACTTCCATGCTGTTGTTGTTACCCGATGCAAATCGGATGACATCTGTGGCCGGGATTGGCTGCAGGAAGCACATGCAAATCAGTTGGGTCTTTATAAAAAATATTATTTTTTTTCCCAACTAGCCTGGAAAGAGTTAAAATTCCCATGCAAAGAGTAGAAGAGCGTGAGGGGGTGTCCATCTGAATTTGAATAGATATTCTTCCTTCTTTCACTGCTGTGTACTTTGCCTCTTTTAAGGAGGAGATGAGCAATCCAGTGTAAAGTTGACTATTCCCACCTTTTCTTTCAGCTGTCCCCGAAGGAGAACGTGGCCCCGGGTGTGGTGGCAGCCATCACTTCAAGGGTAAATGAAAAATTTACTGGCATTGATAAGGATGGGGGGAAATAAGCAGGAGCTTGATGGCAAAGCGCTCTTCTTGCTCCTAGGTTGGGGACAGTGCTTTGGAGCAAGGCACCTTCTTCGTGGTTTGTGAGGGGTGTGAGCACGGGCGTGTGGGAGAGAACAGAGTAAACAGTTTGCAAACAGGGATCAGATGTATTGAGAGAAATCAGCTGAGTTTGCCAGGGAGCAAGCGGAGAAGAGAGACTTCCCTTGCCTCTCTGAGAGCATCTTGCTCCGTGCCTGCCTTTCTGAGGCCAGTCCTCCCAGCATGTGCTTTGTACAGCACCAAGCACTGGCCCGGCTGAGCCATCTCAAGGGACAAGGAAAGGATGTGGGAGAGGAGGGGAAAGCTGGCAGGGATCCTCTGCCTCTACAGGTGTGGTGGAGGACGGTGGCAAACTGAGAGCCACGCCAGCTGGTTTGGGAAGCCTGCATAAAGCACAGGGGAGAGGCCACCAAGGCTGGTGGGGCTCCCAGTGGTTAAACAACCCCTCATCCCCTGTGCTGGAGAGGAATGATGCAAAAGGTGAGAACACAGCAGCAGACTGGGGAGGGGGAAAGGAATGAGGGGGATACAAAGAGCAACAGGAGGGAAAGTGCATCCTCGGAGCTGATGAATATTCTAGTGACTGTATGTTGAGGAATCAGAAATTTGAAAGTCTGATGGTTTATTATAATTACACATTCATTTGTGCTGTTTAGTGGAAGCCACATGTGCCTGTTGCCTGGGACTGTGACCTGTTATTAAAATCAGTTGTGCCTCCTTTTCCAGAGATCAAGATGAGCGGTGATGCGGCAGATTCCACAGATACTCGGCACGAACCTGACCAGGTGGAGCCAGGTAAGGAGGGTCCAGGACGTGGGGGGCAGGCAAGGAAGCCCGAGGAGGTAGGGGAAAGAAAAGAAGAAGAGGGGGGGCATGGGTGCTGGAAGTTTCTGTCCGTGCTTTGCTCGACTCCTGTTGCTGCTACGTTGCGCTCTTCCAACCAGCCTGGGAGTTGATCAAGAATGCGCTCTGGGCTAGGATTGCGTTCGTATCTTGATCAGCATGCAAGATCCTTCTGTAACAGCAGTGAATCAATGTGCGTCTCAGTAATGTCCTCTGCGGTTTTAGCATGGAAATATGCTCATGTCTTGCCAAAGGAATAATGCCATTGAAATAGTCTTGGTCTGCTCAGTTTAGCACAAACAACTCTTCGTTTTACGTAGGGTTTGTGTCAGGAACATTTCCTCAGACAAAACTCCCTGGGGACTAAGCCTTTTTTGGCCGTGTATATGTAGAAAAATGGGAGGGACTTCAGGAATAATCAAATCCAGCTAGGTAGTTCCAGCAAAAATTTACCGCTCTTCATCTTGACGCATGATTGGGTTTCTCATGTCCCCTACTCCCACCTGATGGCTGCTCAGACTCTCGCTGCTCTGTGGCTAGAAGCCCCAGTTTTCCTTGAATATGAAAAGCTGAAGTACAGGGTGATCCTTTAAAGATGATAGTGTTGGTGTTAGCACTGATTTCTGCCAGGTTACCTACCAACTTCTGCACTGCCACAAGGTGTGATATACACCAGAAAAATTAGTTTTGTATTTTCTGGCATCGGTTCTGACTGCCACTGCCTGCAGTGGGCTTTAAATGCAAGACCTTGGGTCTGTAATTTCACAAGGGCTCATATCATAGATTCCTTTTTAGGCAAATAAACAGCAATAAGAAATATTTTTAGCACCCACTAGGTATAAAAAATTAAGATTATTAGAAACCTTGAGGCTCATCTGTAAACTGAGAAATAAACACCTTTTAAAACCCAAACTGGTAGAGACAATGTAGAAGAATGATTGTTCTTTGAGCAATGAAGAGCCCTAAGCGGGGTGGTGGTGGGGATATGTGTAACAGCAGATTAGAACTTTACATGAAATGATTTTACTGTTTCTCTTTTACTTCTGTCATTTGAGAGAACTTAGAAAAACTGAGATCTTTGTAAAGCCAGAGAACTCTAGGCATGTTTTAATGGGACTAAAACTACCTCTTTATTTACACTTTTCACTGAGGACTAGACATGCTCTGTGCTTTTAGCTATTAAGCTGGGTTATTTGACATAATGTAAGATAGAGATAAAAATCAGGTTCTATTCATGTCCATGAACTCTGGTCAGGTCAGCTTCTGCTCAGGGCTTTCAGATGACCCCAAGTTGTTTTTTGAGATAAACGTTTCCAAGCCGCCTTGCAACAAATATGTCCTCAACTTCCCAAGCTCTTTCAAAAAACCCTGGTAGCTGTTACAGGGCCTTATATTGGGAACCAGAGTCTCCTGAAACGTTTCATGCATTTTAGCACACGGACATGATGGATAGCACAGTTGAATTAAGATTAGGGAAGGCTGTATTGAGGGTAGTTATTTGGTTTTGGTATTGGCTGTTACTAAATGTAGTGGGAGACTCTGGCTGCTGATGTTGTCAATAGTGTTATATAGGCGAGAAGCTGGCACCGCAGCTGATTGGGTAAAATATGTTTTTCAGCCTAAGCTTCCCAGACAGCTATTAGTGCTAGCTGTAGCACCTCTTTCTAGTGGTAATTGAGAAAAGAAAGCAGAGAAGTGAAGTCAATTTGTTTTAAAATAGCAAAAATGTTTGCAGCAGCATTAGCTCTGCTCTAGGAGCCTTCAAATCAAGCAGGGAAATCAGAACAAGTAAATCTCCTTCATTTGCAAGAGTGGCACTTCCCTGCGGACTGATGGAAGGAACCTGTTTAAAGTATTCTTTTTTTCTAATGCAGTCCCCGTGACTGTTCAGGGTCTTCAGAGATCACCACATCAGACTCAGCTGGGAAGAGAGGCACTGCAGTGGGTTAGGAGCTTCTTAGGGGACACTAGCAAAGAGCCACAACCCCTCCTGCGGGCTGCCTGGACCCTTGCAGGACTCGCAGGGAAGAGGGTGGCTGGGACAGGATCGCACACTAGTGCTCAACTCTATATGTTATACTTCAGGTGGTGTAACCCGGCACATCAGCCCGACTGGCAGTCACGACCAGGCAAGCCCATGGAGGGGCTGCCTCAATGCTTTTCCTAAAACCTCTACGCATCTTTGTCGTTTGGGTTTTTTCCCCTCTTTCCGACCATTCTGTTTATAAACAACAAAGCTCTTTGTACTGAACTTCCCTGGAAGTTTTTATTTTCCCTTACACACATTGTTAGAAGAATATTTACTGCAACACCTAATAGTTTAGTGTTTTGTTTACTAGCTTCATGTGGGAAAATCTGTTTTCCAGTGACTCATTAATTGAAGACCCATTTCCTAATGAATTGGACCAATCCACACAGCTCCCCAGGAATCTCGTTACCCCCAAAGGAGAGGGCAGTTACCAAACTAACGACATTATAGCTTATAAAGAATGGAAATCCTTCTAGGTGCATATTTACAAAGGCCTTTCATCACCAAAAGATGCAGACCGGCTCCAAGAAGAATTAAAAAAAAAAAAAAAAAAAAATACTGGAGGGAGTTGAGTGCCAAAATGCTTTTGTAAACCAAGCCCTTGATCTAAAACTGATGCCTAAAGATCTGATGGGAAGTGTCAGTAGCAGAAGCCTAATCTCATCCTTTCATATCTCTGCCAGTTCTAGGCTTAGAGGGGAAAAAAGGGTAATTTGGGGCATTGTTTTACTTTGAAGGTGTTTAAAATAATCACGGGGCTTTTTCTTTTTTGAGAATATTGTCAAATTGTTCATCTTTCGTAGGAGGTTAGGAAAGTGAAGCTTTTTTTTTTTCTTTTTCATCCACACCAATTTCATAGAAAATTTCAAAGTTTTTAGTAAGATGGTCTCCAAAAACCCATGTTTGTTTGATTCCACCCCCCCCGCCATGTCTACTGCTTGCAGTGAAATTTTACCATTTTACAAAAAGCTATGATTAAAAAACCAAACTTTCTAAGGAATATCAACTACCCTGCCCAGGTCTGTGAATCTCAAGCCTCCCTTTACTGTAACTCTGCTTTTTTTTATCACAGTACATGTGTGAGGAGTATGTGGAATGGGCACGAATTTCTTCCACGAGGGCTGTGGGTTGGACTGCCTTCCCCCATGGCCCAGGATCTGTGTAGGTCAGCCCCAGTCCGGGCACCGGGTCATGTCTCCAGTCTGAGGGTCCTCTTTACCTGTTCCTGTGTGATGCCAGCGTGGTTTAACGCTTGGCGTGCGGCAGCTGCGGCTGGGCTCGCAGGCAGTCCCGCTGACTCCATGGGGGGTAATGACAAGCGTGAGTTTTATGCTTGGCTGTAAGCTCTTTTCATCTGTTTAAACAGATGAAAGCCATGCCAGCAAGTTCTGGGTTGATTTTTTTATGGGAACTGTGGGGGCTTGGCACTGCAGAGTGTCGCCCCTGGTCTTCAAGCCGAGAGGCAGAGATCTCCCCCTTCTTGTGGTTTATCTAAGCCCTCTGTATCTGATGCAACAAAATGCTGAGGTGGGACTTGCCTCTGTCTGTCTGTTTGTTTGTGTCAGACACTTGTTCCCCGTTTATCTGCTTGATCAAAACAGGTTACACCAAGCAAAGCTACTTCCCTTTGATTTCATCTGTTGAGGCTATGGGGGGGAAGCCAAAGCTTTAACAGAAGGGCGATAGGGAAGCGCTTCAAACACAACCATCGGTAACTGAATAGCTGCAGGCGCTCCGAACATCTTCCCTCCCCACCCTGTAACACGGGGAACTGGCCAGCCTGCCAGGAGCCCAGGGCGGGGTGCGCGATGGGCATCCCAGTACACGGGGAGAGGAGCTGGGGTGTGTACGTGTGGGTGCAATATAGGACAGCCCTACAGCGTTATCGCTGCCTCCGGAGCAGCTGGTATCGCTCCCTGGGACGGTGGTGGTTGGCTGACCCGGCGGCTTCGCCCAGCTGGGTCGGGTCTGGGATCTGGAAGAGGAGCAGCCAGGTAGAGGAGCGCGGTTTCACGGGGAGGGCACGTGGAGCCATAAGCTGGGCTCTTGGCCTGCTTCTGACTCTGGTGGCAATGGTCGCAGGGTTATCTAACCCTCACAGCTTGGGTAACCTATCTGCGTGCATTAGGAAGCAATAAAGCAGGTCTCCTCTCTCTGAGGGTAAGAAAGACCCTCTCCTTTAAATCCCAAGAAAACGAAAGTGCGAAGGAGCTACGATACATCTGCTTCTACGGTCTTGCAAAGCGTCTCTTTTGAGAAGACGCTCCTGTGAATGTCTTTCTTCTCCCCCTGCATCCTCAACTTCAGCCAGCTTGTGCCTGTGGAAGGGTGTCAGCGTGAGACACCTTCCTCCAATGCTGTCACAAGACACCTAAGGTCCCCTGGCAGTGGAGGAGAGAAAGCAAGGGCAGCTCTGAAACTGGACACCAAAACTTCCACCCAAGCAAAAACTCCTCCCAGTACCCTGGCTTCTATGTCAGTGCATTTTGCATTAAATCTGTATCAGGGCAGATGGAAAAACAGAGACCGTGTCTCAGTCTGCCTCTCTGCCACACACTCCCTGTACAAACTTAATTAAGTCTATCTGTGTTCCTCAGCTCCAAAGTGAGGGTCCCAATCTCTTCTCCCACCTTTTTGCCGGGGTGTAAGCCCTTTGATGCAGGTGCTGCTCTCCCCGCGGATGGGTACAACTCCGGGCACAATGGGCTCTGGGACGGCTGTTTTATTGTATTCCAATTGCAGGTGTCAGGGTAGGGTCTCTTTTAAGACATGATGGCTCAAGCTGGAATGGGGTATGGAGGCTCTGACCCCTGTGTCAGCTTCTAACTCAGGCAAAAGGAAATTTGGAGAAGCAAGGGAAGTCAGATTGAGCAGTGCAATGGCTTGTGTGAGATGAGTTGGTGGGTGCTCAGGCAGTGCTGCCTGCTGCACAGGGGCACTCCTTGCTGTGCTCAGCAAGCAAGCTAAGGGCTGCACGATCTGAGCTTTTTTCTTTTGCCTTTTGTTGTTACCGCTTCAGATCGGGCTGGAAACAGACTGCCAGGCCAAAGTCTTTTGAGGAAACTTGGCCTTCCCCAGCCCCGTGCTGAGCCTAGTCCTTGGCTACGCCTTTGCTCTCCAAGGCTAGCTCTCCCTCGTGAAACTTTCCTCAAAGCCTCCAGGATTTCTCTTGTCTCTTCCCTGCAGCCATGCACAGCCCCAGGACAAGTCCTGAATAAATGAAAGCAGCAGCAGTCGGGCTGGAAACAGCTGGTTGCTATGGCAATTGGGCCTGCTCAGGATTTGCATAAGGCTGATGATTTTCATAGCACAGCCACATTTAAGGCAAGCAGGAGAAATTTCCATATTCCCAGCTCCGAGTCAGTTGGGGCGTGGGGGAGGCCAGGAGGGGGATATTTGAAATTCAAATGAAGGTGATTAGGGTTTGAGGTTGGGTTATTTTATTTTTTTTTCTTAAACATCCCATTATGGAAGAGGATAAAAAAGGATGGGGAGGGGAAAGGGGAACAAAAGGCTGGTTTGACTTGAATTAGAGGGGCAAAGGAAGAGCTGGTCTGATCTGCCTCTTGCCTCTGGTCTAAGAGAAGAGACTTGCCCTCTCCCAGCACCTGCAGGTGAAATGTTTTCCGTGGGAACAACTGCTGCCCTCGGGTTTCCTTCTGGAAACTGCCTGAGTCTCCCACACTCGCTGTCCTGCTTTCTCCCCCCCGCACCCTACCCTACACGACGGGTGTATTGCACTCAGAGCTGCAGTGGGACTAGAAGATGGGATTTCTTTGAGGCATTGTTGACAAAGGAAAGGCATTTTTATAACCCAGGGGTTTCTACCCAAATGAAACACTTGAATCTTCAGTGAAAGCTTCCCCTGGAGTCTGTAGCCGTCTGACTGAGTCAGCACAGATTCACTTTTCTTGCTAACCAGTCTTAACTTTCCCATGGAGATGCTCTGATGCCCCGGTTTGGTCTGTTTGTGTCTTTAGAGCAAACAGTTAACATGAAAACTGCAGCCCTATCTGGCTGCCTTGAATCTCCCCATCCTGCTGACACTTTCTCCTGCTCTCTTTAAAAAGCACTTCTTAAAGTAAGCTTTGGCAACGGCAAGCATCCCAGCAGGGCACATAAGGATCTAGGGCACTGACTGATGTCTGCTCAGCTTCAGTTTCTGCTCCCCAGTGCCACTGGACACAGGTGGAGGGAATCAGGGGTAGCCACTAAAATGGAGAGAAGGTCATTTAAGTGAGATCCTACCACCCGGGGCTTTTCCTGCTTGTTCTGGAGAAGTCACTGGTCTGGCTGCTGGGAACAGTAGCGTTAAGGGCTACGATCTGGTATTTGCTTGAGTCCTCAATCCTGAGGAGTATATCTGATGCTGAATATCTTTTTTTTGCTTACTAGAACCACATCCTTCTCAGTGCAGGTGAGCATTTTACTTCATTTACAGCATGTGGGTCAAGTACTGTTTATAGTTATAATAATTGTTGCCACTCTTTTCTTTACCTGCTCTTGGGCAATCTTTTAACTTCACATGTTGTTTGAGGTGAGAGATTTGATTCTTGTCTCAGTTAATGTGAACAAGTTAATTTCTCAGCTTCTAGAAAATGTATGTCGAAAGGCACTCTGCATCTGGTCTGCTTTGTCAATCTCTAATGGCATTGTGCTTTATCAGCTGGAGTGTTAAAATCCTCAAGATAGGTGAGATTAATCTTAATTTTAGATATTCCATACTTTGAGGAGGAAGTCTGACCTACTCACCCCAGGCTCCTTGTACAGTCAATGATGAAAATAGGTATCTCCAGAAGGTGATTCATCTCTCTGCCGTCTATCTCGGGGGTGAGATGAATTGCCCTCTGGAAGCGCCCGCTTCCTCTCTGTAGCTGTAAAGGGAGCCTAGAGCAATTGGCTCAGAATTAGACACCTAAAAGTTAGACATCTAAGCCCAGGCAGCTGAATCCCCGGCCTGGTGTCTGCCTGGCACTGTTCCCCCATTGCCGTTCAGCTGTTCTGAATTTCCCTCCCAAACGCATGCGGCAGAAAACTGATTCCCTGTGGGAATTCCCCAACACCTGTTAAAGATTGAAATCGCCTTCTAATTCCCTGTCCCTCCTGTGCAGCTGAGATCAAACTGTGAGGTGAATTAAGTGTGTAGTTGGGCGGGAAGGGGGATAAGGTTAGCTAGCTTTCTGATTGCAGCCCTGATTTTTGTCACTGGGTGAAAAGCCAGGGTGGCTGTCACTCCCTGGAGGTGACATCTGCATGTTGCTGCGTGTGTTTGCCTTGTGAAGATGAAGGCGCACTGCAATCTTGATTTTACTTTTCTCCCATTACAGTGCTTTTATCGTCTAGTGCTGGACTGGCTTGGCGGCCTCCAGTGGGAATTGTGTCAGTTCTGATAGAGTGCTTGTCTTTGGTTTTCAGAGCAAATGCTGCGTTCCAGGTGGGGGCAACAGCAGCGGGTGGGGGGAAGCCATCCGGAACTGTTCTGCTGCTCCCATCCCCAGAGAAACTTCCCCAGGCAAACTCGCACCAGATCTGATGCCAGTGCTATGCAAAACAGCTGCCAGGTGAACCAAGGAGAGCAGCGTAGTCCTTGTCTGCTGTGCTGCGGGGAGCCAGCTGAGCTTATCGCTGCCTTTTTCCCCCTGTCCAGAACACCCATAAAGAGGGGAATGAAGGCTTGTTTGATGGGGAGGCTCCTGGGAACCATAGAGCAAGGGGCTCAAAGCAATCTTTCTCCATTTAAATCCCAGGGCTTCCCCAGTTTGATGCAATTTAAGGAGGGGAGGACTGCGTCTAGCAGACGCTGGAGACTTTGGATCCCATTCTGTCTGGCTGGTGTAGCAAGAGGCAAGTTGTTGGCTGGTGTGAAGCTCCAGCAAAATTAGTGGAGTTCTGGCAGTTTACGGCAGCTGAGAATCTGCTGCCACTTACACTTTTCTTTCTTTTTATCTCCTGGAGCTAGAAAAGATTAAATCTTAAGTACAGATCCTCGTTGTTTGAACAGCCCGTTCCTTTAAGGAGAGAAACGACTACTTCAGTGTGAGTCCTGATGTTGATAGAAACTGGGAGGAAACGGAGTCTATTTTTAAAAATATTTGTAGGAAAATTACTGATTTAACTGAAAGAGGAGAGTTGTTATCCCCATCACACCCAAACCTTAGCTTGCAGCTGGAATAATTTTAATTTCACTGAAACACAAGCTTTTACTGGAATAGAAAAAGACAAGATTTGTTTGCAAATAAATCTGTGCACAAACACTCACTGGTCCTGCTGAAATGAAGAGATTTGTGTATCCAGCTCCCATTTACATAACCACTGGGAGTAGAAATCACCTCGCCCAGTTTTAAATATCTCACTATTGGACATCTAAGTCTGAAGTAGTTGCCCCGGGTCCCTTTGTAGTCAATAAAGAGAAATAGTCATCTCCAGAGGGCCATTCATCTCAACTTAAGATAGGCGTCTAAGATAGGTCAGATGAATGGCCTCTGGAGGTGCCTATTTCTCCTCGCTGTCTACCGAGACAGCCTGGGGCACTTATCTCAGACTTAGACGCCCAAGCTACGACTGAGTTAGTGTCAATCTCCATGCATATTTGCAGTATGCTCTACTGTCACAGAATACCTGGCTGATGTGCTCCCGCTTACCCCTGTCGACCTGCAGTGGGACATGCAAGAGAGCAGAGGGTAGGACTTGGAGGAAGCTGTGTCTGGCCTTGTAGGAGAGGAAGGGAAAACGAAAGGTAGAAGTCTGTCAGCTGCACATGCTTGTGAAGCGAGGAAAAAAGAAGGAGATGGGAAGCTTGGAAGAGGAAGAAAGAATACACTGGAGAACTTGGGCCTCGTGGTAGCAATGTGGAGTGAAACTCCGTTCCAGCTGTGCATCTCAAGTTCCAAGTTTTGGGGTGTATGATAGTGACTCAGAGCCGTCATCACTGGGACCTAGGGATTTCCCTCAAGGTCTTTGAATCTTGCCTCATCAACATGCTGCATTTGAACGTGAGCGAAACTCTTATATCCAAGAAACCAGAAGATTACCTTTTCCTTCCTGTTCTATTTTAGCAACTGGGAACTTTATTTCCTCCTTCTCTCCTCCTTGCCTTTCTTCCCTTTAGCTACTGCCTTTAGATTACATCAACCCCCCGTGGGTTTCAAAGGTAGAAACTGCAGGCCTTGAAGATCCTCACACAGTCCTGCTCAGGTGTGTGGATACTGATTGCGATCATCTATTAACACTATCAGCATTCCCATCGTTATATGTGCAGTTGTTGGCTCTTGGGGCGTAGAGCTGGAACGCAATGAATGAACAAATTCCTCGGGCAGGACCAGCTGGAGAGAGGTGGTCAGGGAGCAGATGGTTACAGTGAGAGGCACGGGAGCATGGAAGCGCGTGGCAGGTTGGAGGTTGTAGCAGAGTAGGGAATTACATGGAAGAGGATAAAGACCTGAGACTGGGAAGAGAAAAAGCTTTGAGAAGCAGGTTGGGAAGAAGACGGGAAGTGAGGGCAGGCTGTAGCACAGCAGAAACGTGGACAGGCTCGGGGAGAAGGTGCAGAGCTGGATCTAGGTTGAGTTGCAGATGATGAGAAGATGGAGGACATTCGGGGGGAGGGGGCAACAGCTTGTCCTGCTATGAAATAGTGCTCTGGTATTTTTTGATAGTGAAAACCTACAGCTCAGCCTAACAAGAGCAACAAAAGGCAGCTCAGTTTCCACAGCCAATGCTGTTAACATGTTGCAGATTAAATCTCCAGAGTTGTTTCTAGATAGCAGAGAACAGGGTGCCATGGAATTGTTATTGTTGACTCTAAAATATTTTGCCATCTATGAATAATTGTACCAAGCATGCTCCCCCTGAGGACCTCAAAGAACCATGCTGATTCACCTGGGAATATTATGTGTACGGTGCAAGTTGAAAAACTGCGTGCTAGATTAGGGTAGAGACTTGTTCAGTTGAAGAAAGCAAGTCAATGGGAGTTGGATTTGCACTCCTGCCTGCACAGCCTCTTAACTGCTTTCCAACTTTTTGCAAGAGACATGAACTACTGAAAAACATGATGTGTTGAAGCTTGATCAGATCACAGGGCATGGGCTATGCTTTATGGGGAATGTTATACTGGAAAAAACAGGAGGAGGAGGCCCTGGGGGCTTGTGCCAATGGGATGTGAACAATTTAAGACTGTTTATCACAAACTCAGTTGGACTGGAAGAGAATGACTTAGGGAATGGATTGCAAAGGGAAGGGGTTTCTTGGGGTTGCCTTTGCAACTAAAGAGGCTTCGTGGAATCCCTTAAAGCATTCATATCTGTGGAGCGTACAACCTTTCCTCTGTGATGTTCTTGATGAATTTGGCAGGTGTGATGGGGGGGGGGGGAAATGTTTATCATCAAAGGGGAATGAGTGAGGGCCTGTGCGGTACCTTCAGGCTGAAACCTGTCTGATTTTTCCCCCTGTGCCTGCCAATCTCTTCTGGAATCAAGGAGACGCCTCTTGAGCACAACCCCACGGCACCCTCTGTTCCTTTAGATATCCCGTAATTACTCAGTGCCACACGGGTTCCTGAAGATCCCTGGTTTACAGCCTTGGCCACCTGTTTGCTAGCCTCTCCCACAGTTAGTTCTTGCCTTATGTACAGTGCCTTGGCCCTGGATTTCCCTGGAGATTTGTAACGTCCTCCAGCTCACCTCTGCTGGAATCTCCCTTTCAGTCGGTGAGCTTTCCCCCACCCTTGCTGCTTGGCCAGCTGTCTCCCGGGCAGAAGCACTTCTCTTATACTTCAGCAAAGGCTGATACCACCAAATGTTGCAAAATCTGCCTTCGTACTTCCATTGCTGCATTCACGTTGATTCCACCTTCCTCCTCCTCTCCTTGCTCTTAAGGTAAACTAAGCTGGGCTAGCAGCGTGTCTTTGGTTATGTGTGTTGTAAGTTCTGGAAAGTTTGCATCAATGCTGACTGTCATTAATACTGAGATATTTTTCTGCTTGTTTCATTGTAGGAAATGAACAGAATGGGCTGGACTTTAACAGGCAGGTAAGATGCTCCCTGGGTTACCAGGTATTCTCCTGCTTTCTTGAATTACTGTTTTTTAATTGCTCATCCTGCTGAGTCCCAGGCAGGTACTGCTAAGAGATAAAAACTGTTAGGTCAGAAGCTACCATTAAACAGACCACATAAGTCCTCCCAGTTCCCCTTGTGGGATAGAATGACAGATTAAACTTCTGGTTTCCAGGCCTTCCTACTTTATAGAAGCTCAGTTAATTATAGAGTTTCTTGAAATCACCATTTGCTTGAGGCTTTTTCTGGCTTTTTAATTTTTTTCCATTGTCATTTAGAAACAAAAGGGACCTCAGTTACACTGGTGAATGTGCAAATCCCACCCCAAAGCCCCATGCATTTCTACTGCTTGGGACACTGGCTCTGAAAGCACTGTGGTATGCAAGTCTAAGAGCACGGGGCTGACTCACAGGAGTATCAGCAAGGACTGAAGATGAGGTGGTTTGAGGTCTTGGAGTGCGTAGGTCAAGACCAGGCCTGCCTACAACGGCAGATTCCTCTCTGCAAGACAGTGGGGAAAGGGACAGCAGATAAAAGCAAGTGATTCTTGCAAGGCAAGCAAGCCCTAATTGCAAATGAACATGTGAGGGACCGTTGTCTTTGCTGTGTTTGCTGTTATCCTCCTGCTTCATACAGCTAAAAGCAACCCCCGTCTCACTGAGTGCCTGGAGATTTTCATATGTGGCTCCAATAAATCCCTGAATCTCACATCAGAATTGCAAGGGGAAGAAGCAGACAGCCCTCCAGAGCATATAGATTTTGAATCTGTGCAGACACATGAGAAAATGCTCTCTGAGTCCAGAGCTAAGGAATCCTGTGGAGCCATCAGTGGAGCTGGACTCAGACCTTGTAAAGAAAAAGGGGATGTCTAGAGAGCTAACCCACTGATCTGCTGCAGAACTCTGGGGGTTGGCTGGGGAACTGGAGCAAGGAAAGCAAAAGGGGCTGTAACTCCACAGGCAGTCACTAGCATTTGAAGCAGATGTTGGCACTGTTTACAGTACAGCAACCTACTTGATTCCAACCATGCGTTCCCTGAGTTCAAGGGTTGCAATCCTTTGCAAAGGCTTCCTGCTAGCAGCAGGTGGGCAGCTGGAGCTTCTTGCCATGACTTTTCTGTCCTTCAAGCTTGCCTTGGTGGCTCTTGTCTGACAGATGTCAGCAAGCTGCTGTTTGTTTGTTTGGTTTGGCTGCTATGGTTTTGGGTGGGTCGTAACTTCCTATCAAAGGTGTCTTAACACGTTCAGCCATCTTCCAGGTTTTTGGAATACCCAGCTGAAAACAAAAAGTCTTGTGTCTCCAGCTCTGTGGATTGCAGAGCCCAAAGCACAGGCTTTCTACACGCCAAGAGAAGAATCCAATCTGCTTATAACTAGTGATAAAAGAAAATTCCCTCAAGATAGAAATAAGCTATGAAAGTACAAGATCATTACATGTTGCAAACTTTTCCTATGGCAACACCACAAAGATGTTAGAACTGGAAGCTGGGCTGAGGTTAATCAAGGAAATGTTATTGACTGTGGTGAAGCAGTGCTGATTTACACCCACTGATGATTTGAGCCATTGTCTTTAAGGTCCTAGTTTTCTGCATGCCACTGAATGAATGAGTGGATGCTGGTAAAGTTGTGGGGGCAGACAGCCTTGCAGTCAGTAGGATTTGGGCCAGAGTCTGCTTGATAGAAATGTCCTCCTCCCAAAAAGAGATTGTGATTTTATGACACCCTTCTGTAGCATTCACTTCCCACTTCTGTTTTTCTCCTTCCACCAAAGGGGTACCACAAAATCCTTTTCATTTGTGCCAGCATTTCTGTGTAACTGTTTACCAGATCTGACTGGGGACTTATCAAGGTTTGAAAAGCAAAAGCCAGTGAACAAGCTCATTTTAATTTTATTTTATTTTTTTTTTAATCTGGACCGATTCCCCAGAACATAGGTAGTATCCGCAGAAGGGGTTTTGCAGTGATGTTGGGGATGGGGTTATAACAGTCCATGTGAGTGGACATAGGGGTGCGCAAATGGCTCTCTGTCTCCCTCTCTTGGCCCTCTCAAGGCCCTGTGTAAACTTGAGCCATTATAGTTATTGTTATTATTTTAAAGGAGCATGAGCCCAAATGCACACGGATTATACACTCACATTTCAGGTTGACCTCAGTTATTGGTGAATTCATCTTCAATTCAGCAAATAGATTTCAAATGACAAGAAAAAGGAAGAAGGGAGATATGGAAATATCAAAGTGTTTTCATGTAAAATCAGGTGCTGAGCTCTTTCATTAGGGGTGGAGGTTGGTGGGTTTTTTAATTTTGGTTTGGGGTTTGAGGTTGGTTTTGGGTGGCTTTTTTTTTTTTTTTTGTTACCTTGCAATTCAAGTTTTCAAACTGAAGCCAGAGAAGTATGATTTGAAAACCAACTCCAAACTGAATGCAAGAGCTGCTGAGCTCTCTTTTACTTTATTTGGAGTGCTGGGCGCTAATCACTTTGAAGATCATAAATCTCACATCATTTAAGCCTCTCCCCCAGTCTTTGTAGATGGCCTACATTTCAGGTCTGTTTCCCTCCCATGTTATGCTCCAGGCGGGAAGAGAAGGGTGGAGTGACCTGGTTAGACCCCTTGCTTGCCTACCAATTCCCTGCTGTGGCTGCTCTCACCCTGAAAATGGGGAGGAGGGAAACTCTTGCGGAGTTTGAGGTTTTCTCGCAGTTTGTGGGTCAGCCCTGCACTTTATGAGAAAGCTGCCTTCTGATCCCTCAACCTATTTGGCAAACATTTCTTCCCCCCTCCCCTCTTCAAACTCTCCTCCCACCTGGATGCAACAGTAATTTGTATGTGAATGAGAGGGAAAAGGGTGTGTATGGAAAAAGAAGCATCTTCTGCCTTGCCTATCTGGTTTGGCTTTTTATTTAGTGAATCTAATGCTGGTTGTTTCCTGTTTATATCAAGGGAAATGCAAAGAGACAGTAATAAACTTTCACCTTCAGTGCTGGCAACCTGGATAGGGACATCTGCTTCTTGATGGTTTGGGATTGTATCCAAAGTGTGTCAGGGACAGAACTGAGTAACTCGGCAAATGTGGCTTGAGAGTCTTGCCTTGAAAGGGCATTGAGTGGGACCAGGAAAAGGTCTGACTGAAAGTGTTGAAATCAGAACTTTACCTCGCTGTAATGTGGTGATCCTCACCAGGTGATGCTGCTGTGGTCTTACCAGGTCTTGTTTGGTTTATTTCTCCATTGGTACACGCAGCGTTCGGCTTTTAAGGAAATACTGCATTGTTTGTTTTTGTGGATGGCTCTGAAGAGAGCTGTTCTAGACAGCCAGGTAATTCACCCTGTGTCTGGAGTTAACTGAGATAACATTGCCTTCTGGAATACACACATGGAGCTGATGGTTTTGGGAGAAGACAGGGCTTGTGTGCATGGTGTGAGTGTTGTAGCCCAGCACATAGTGCTGTGCGTCGATCTGCAGCTGGAGGAGGAAAATACACAGATGCTGAATCGCTGATTTCTTTTCCATCAGGAAAGTGATGCGTAGGACCATGTCATCTGTTGGTCCTTGTATCAATGCAGTCTCTGAGTGCCAGGGAGGAATGAAGGCTCAGATCTCCTCTCCTTCCAGAGGAGGGAATGAGAGGTCCTTTCCAAGCCCCTTCATGCTCTCAAGCACTGAGCTGCACTCCAGTGCTGGGAGAGAATATGCCTCTTTTGAAATAAAGCTGAATGGTTATATGTTACTAGTGCTTAGGAAAGGAAAAAAGGTTGTAGGTTACCAGCCGGGAAAGGATTAGCAGGATCTGCATGTGCTCTGTATCCAAATATGTCATGCAGTTTCATTCCAGCAGAAGGCTCTAACCCTTGCAGACAGGCTGTCATTTGTTTAATGATAATGACAGGTTTGTTATTTGTATCAACGTAAAAGTGATCCTGCCGTGAGACTTTACAATATTTAAGACAGACAAGCAGGCACTAGTGTACTCGAGCAGCCCAGGGCTCAGCACAGCTTGAATTTTCCTGTTTGTTCTTTACTGCTATTACTTTATTTTCTTTGGTTTACACGAATCAGGGGGTATAATAAGGATATATATTTCTTTCCAACAGGCTTCTTAGAAATAGGATCTTGGGATGGATTTACCTCGGAAAAGGAGGTAGCTTGGAGATGTATTGCTGGGGCAGGAGAGATCTTCAGAACATAAAGGGAAGCATCCAGAACAAAAATAAGGAAATAAGATATGCAATTGAAGTGGCCTCGTATTTCATATGCACATTAGCTCAGCACTTACATTTGCACACCAGGTTGCGCACATGGCTGTTTTGACTGTTGCACATGACTGTAAGGGACACGTTTCAAAATCCCTCTCTTCCAGTGGTCAGTCAGCATTAAATAATTCAGCTGCTTAAGATTCCCAGTCAGTATGACCCGAGTAGACTTTTTTTGGCCAGTTGAGTGTGTCTGGTAGTATATCGTGAAAGAGTGGTGAGGGACAGGGTCCGTTGAAAAATTCTTCCCTTCCAAAACCAGGTGAAGGATCTTGTGTGTTACTGCCCTGCTCTCTACAAGAGGTGCCACAGGGGTTCCCCTCCCTCAGGACCTCCTTATCTAACTCATCTCCCTGCCCTGTTCATATCTGACAGAGTCATTGTCCAAGAGAACTTTAATTTTTGAAGGTTTATGTGGGGTTTTCAACAGTTGTTTTGAGGTAATAGAGTGAGTTGTCTCAGGTCTTCACAGCTGATGTCCTGTAGACACGTGATATGAGAAATTAAAGTGGGCAAACTGCATCTGAGATCTAAAATCACTGGTGGCTCTTTTTCAGCGCCATTAATAACACTCTGACCTTGTTTGGTACTTTCCACCCACACGTCTGAAGGTACTTTGCTAATGAATTTAGCATCCCGGTGCCTTTGGAAGGTAGGGAGGTGTTTAACCCTGTCTTACAGGTGAGGCAGACACAGACTGACTACCTGGCTTTTCCCAAAGATGCTGAGCACCGTGATTGCAGTTGAAATCAGTGGATGCTTTATAGGACAGTTGCCTGTGGACATTGAGGTGAATTGTAATCCAGGGACCTGCTCCCTGGCAGAGCTGGGATACGGACTCCGATTCTCTGATTCATAGTCTTGTGCTCAACCACAGACAAGTTCTTCCTCCCCTCCATCCTTTTGAAGGTGGAAAGAAGGGCCTAGCTTACTAGGTAGTTTGTTATTAATATCTGGGATGCAAAACTCCCTGCAGATTTAATTTTGCTCAATCAGGGCTTCCCTCCCCCCAGGGATGTCTCTCATAGTTTTTCATTCCACTTTGTGTTCCCACCTCCCCCTAATCTCATGTGTTCCCTATATGTCATTTCTGTTCCTGCTTGGCTTTTCCCCGTGGGTAGTTCAGGTTTCAGTCTGCCCTCCAGATTTCCATCCCAGTCCTGTTTTGCCCTCCTCTCAAGGGGAGGTTCACATCCTGCTTCCTTCTCCCCTCTGGGGATCAATTCAGATTTCACTCTCTCTTCTTCTCTGCATTGCCCCAGGGTATCAGCCTAAGTCTTGCATCTGCTTTTCATCTCTTGAGCCTTCACTAACTGGAAATCAGCCCGGCTGTCCGTATCTGCCTTGACTGACACTGGATCTAAGCTGAACACTACTTTGGCCTTTCCCTTTTGAAGTTTCCTTGCTCTGTCCTAGGGATAGACTGATTGCATAAATTTGTATGTGCGCACTGGTTCTTCATTGAAATGCAGCCCTTTGGGAAAGCATCAGAGAAAGCCCTGTCTTGAGGGAAAGTCCTCTGTTTCTATATATGGCACTGTTTTGCTTAGGACAGATATGTAGAGGAACCTCTTCTTCAAGCTAGTTTTGTTCTGGCGCCTTGCAGAGGCCCTCAGATGAGATTGTTGGGAATGAACTCCGAAACAGGCCAGTGAGTCTCTGGGGAAGCTTGTCAGAGAAAGGGAGATGGAAGTAGGACGAAGGATTTGGCCTTTTTGATTTTTTTCTCAAGAGGTGGACTGAAACCACTGAATTAATTTTATGTGAGTCAATAACAATTGACAACAACCCAGCATCACTTCAGAATTGGCTGGATTGTATCTGTTCCTTAAGATCCAGCTGCAGTCCATTCACAAACTCCTGCTTTCCTGCTCCAGGCTTCTAAAGAGCAACATATATTTATAAGGTATTTCCTACGCTTGTTGCCTTGGTCCACTGGCAATATATCTTGTACAGCTGTTTCAAAGCTGTCTTAGAGATGAGGGAGAAACAGATAGGGCTTTGTGCAAATTACCTGCTCCAGCTGGGCTCCTATCATCCTTTGGGAAATATTTTCTAGGCTCATAGGTGACAAGCCCTAGTTTCATGGACCTGTCTAAAGGGACATAACGATTGTTTCCACAATAGAAACTAAGCTCAAGGCATGGTTGTCACTGTCAAACCACTATTTAGGTTGCCCGGCACCTTTTAAGCGGTGAGTTGCACGAACTGCTGTGCATGGATATGACTCTTTTGCCTACTAGAGAATGGCTCATCCGTAATAAGGAGAGGACTCAGAATTCTTGAAGGCCTTTCATCTGGTGAGCTCCAAGAATTCAATCAAAAGCCTGCACCACCCAGCAAGGGTGGGGCCCTACACCCATTTTGCAGAAGGGCAAGTCATAGCATAAAAAGGTGAAGGCGATGGGGTTTCAAGCAAGGCCTCTAATTTTGGAAGCCTGACATCAGAGTGCACTTTCTATCTTCCCAGAGGTGCTGATCTGCTAGCGCTCCATGTGAAAGCAGTGGGCTGAACCGGGGCTGCTCAGCCCCTCAGGAGTCAGACTTTGGGTTTATTCTAGCAAAGCACCCTCTTGCCCTGCTTCCCCAACACATCGAAGTTGCCCAGAGCTGCAGAGTTGGGAGCAGAGAAGTGGCTCTGAGCTCCCTCTTCCCCTCAATCACTAGACTCGATTCCCTCCACCCAAAATGAAAAACTGTGTGATACTCTCCAGCAAAGTCGATCCTTCTCACTCTCCCTTTCTTTTTTAATTATATTACTTGTGTGTATTTAATGCAATCCCTCTAGCTGCTCTTCTTGTGTCCCAGTTCCCTGGGGCGCAGCAACCGGTGCCAAAACTACCATGAACCAATCAGAGAAACCTGCAGACCTGGGATGGAGCCAGCCCCAGTCACGGGAGCCGTCTGATTCCAAGTTAATTCCTTTCAAATGTGGGATGTGCTGGAAAGTGCCTTGCTACTGAGGGCTACCAGTGCCATGACTCGCTAGGTGGACACTGCTCTGCCCTCCTCGTGGATGACTGATCCGGGAACATCGCTACTGTACAGCAGGGAGGCAGTGCCAGGTATTTAGATGGTTTGTGACCGGTTGGCAGCCAGAGGGCACGGAGAATCCAGAACAATCACAGTTTGCTCCCCTAGACAAGAGATCCATGGAAAGGGGAAATTTTTCATGCAGGGAATTTGGCAAACAGTTAAGGGTCTGGTTCTAGCCCCACAAAAGCCCAATAAGGCAACTTTGCTGCTGACTTCAACAGGAGCATGATTAGGCTCCAGGGAACCTGTGTGAGCATGCAAGAGGGCATGGGAGAAGCCATGAAGCCTGGTGTGTGTGAAATTGGATTGATAAGGAAAGGGGCAGGGATGCAGCCCAGGGTGGGAGCAGAGAAGATAAGCACAAAGGTGTAGGCAGAGGTGGAGTTCTGGAGAGCTTTGGAAGTTGGGCAAGTGAAATTGAGAGAGATGCAGGGAGCAGTGCTGCGACACATGAGAAGGTTGGGGCAGAAGGGCAGGACCTCTGGGCTGAGGATGGCTAGGGAGGAAGGGTCAGGGAGAGTCCTGGAATGGAGACATGAGAGAAATCACAGCCTTAATGGTGGTGAAATTGTTTTCTGTGCTTCATTTGGAGGTTCTCACCATTCTGACCAAGAAAATGGCATCTTCCCCTCCCCCTTTTTTAAATACTTCCAATTTGGCATGTCCACAGGCCTTGGCAGAGAAGGTGCCACATGCCCGAGTACCAACAAACAGTAAGAGTGAAAATGCTGTAAGTGGTTGCTTTTCAGTATCTTTTTGCCAGTTCTGTGCTCCCTGAACACAGATCACCTTCCAAAAGCACTAGCTAGCTTCTGTGCTCCTGAAGCTCTTGCAGAAGCTGCAGTATCTAATGTGAAGAGCAGCCCTTCATCAGGACGTGCCTCCCTGAGCAGGCGCTGGGCCATTCAGGGCAGGTGCTCTTCCCACCTCTCATTTTGGTTCTCCACTCTCTTGCCCAGCGCCTGCTTTTGAAGCCTCCTGTGCTACACGTGATCATTTTGAGGTTTATCGTTCAGCACAGAGGAGAGGGGTGACTTCTTTCTTTTTTCCTGTTCTTTGTTTAAAAGCAAAAATGCTAGGGACGTGCTGTATCAGAAAGCCTGCGAATGCAAAGCTGAGTGTGGTTCTGTTTGTTTTCTTTTCTGAAGCATGTAGCTCAGTTATTCTTAAAGTTTTGATTTCCCACCCCCATTTTTACTACAGCTAAGGCACAACTATTAACATCCTGAGCTGAAGCTCAGAGGATAAAGCATATCAGATCAGGCCTCAATTAATAAACTCAAAGGCCTCGTGTAGCTGTGATGCGGGTGTGTTGAGGTTAGGGATTACATTTTAATTTTTCAGTGTGCTGTCATTGCTGAGTTTTAAGATGTAGTCTGTTAGGCTTTCAGCGTGGGATTAACTCCCCTTTCGTCACGCTGACAGCCTCTGAAAAATCCCACCCTTCAGTGTGAAAGGATATCAAATGTTATAGGGTGAATATCGTTGCATTGACATAAGGGTTTTCTGCTTTCTTCCTGGGTGTCTGTTAAGCGTTGCCGTACGTGCAGGATAGTACATGTGGAAATAGTAATTGCAAGCCCATTATTGTTATTGCTATAATTTATTATTAGTGTGTTTTTTATTTTATGGTGCCCACGTGTGCAGGTAATTCACAGAGAAGTACACTTACGCCATTGGAAGGTGGGAAGTCTTAGTTAACTGCAATAGCCTCGGATCCAGTTTTGGTACCTGTTTCTATCATAAAACTTCCTCCCTTGACTTCAGGCAAATCACTTTGGGGCAGCTTCAGACAGCCCCGTTGTATTGAATAGCGCTTTGGGAGTGATTCAGCCGTGGAAGAACCATGCTGTTTGTTTCCAGCGAGGGGCAACTGATTCAGACCCTCTTAAGTCTGTGTGCACTTGACCCTCTTCTATCCAGTGAAACAGCCTTACCACTCCGCAATGGGGGGAGGGAGGGATGGATATGAGTAAGTCGAACTCTTAAACAGTTGTGATTTGCTGACTATGAGATAAGCCAGATACGAAGGCAGATAAATATCTGTTTCAAAGAGGTTACCGTCTGAATAGAAACTACACAACAAATATGATTGTCTTCTATCTTACAATAATGACCGCAGTTCCTGCCTAATAAGTGGTACTGGAGAAGGCTGACATGGCTTTAACGGCCTCACTCTGGCAGGATACGGAGAGCACTTATCTAGATTTGGGGAAAGCATCCGAGGCTCTGGGTGCTGAATCAGTCGGTGGGTCCCACCTTTGCAAAGAGGATGACGGAGCGGTGCTTGCATTACATCAGAAGTGCTCATCAAAAGGAGGTGGCTTGGGGCAGCGTTCAGGCTGCCTGCTTTGGTGTCTGAGAGACGAGGAAGACCAATTCAGATTACCAGTGAGCGGTGACCCGAAGCTGTGCTTATACGAGGAGGGCTGCAGCCGGAGTCCTGCCCAGCCAATGGGATTCGGCTGTCAGTCCATTGAATCAAATGTGGGTCTGTCGGCCTGTCTGTTGGAAGGGTATGGCCTTCCACGCGGCGAAATCAGAGCTGCTAAGGTGACTCTTTCCAACTTCCTCATGTAAGGCTGGCTTTTTACAGCTTTGCAGTATGTCTGCAGGATGTTTTCATGAGCCGAATGTTTGCCAAAAGTTCACAGATCAGTTACAAAACAGATGTACTTTTTTTTTTTCTCCCCTTCTTCCTACTGGTAAGGAAGAGTTTGTGCAGTAATTGCAGGCAGGTTGGGAGATGTTTTCTTCATAATTCTCCTTCTTATGAAATGTTTATGAAACACCTTCCACAAATCGGTTACGCAAGCAAGCTGAAGAGCTTTGATCATTTTCCATCGCCCTCAATATGTTTCTTAGTTTGTTTTGCTTTTTGTTTTTGTTTTCAGGCCAGAGATAGGTAAGAAACAATTCATCATCCTTGGCCAGGCCCAGCAGACGTGCTAGCCAACTAAGGAAAGGACTCTCTTTCCATCCAGTCACCCTTCCTGTGTTTTTCACTCTGATTGCTTGGGGGCAGCTGACCCTATTTTAAGGCTGTGAAAACATCCACTTGAGATTTGCAAGTGCGATTCCTTTCCTATCCCGGAGAAGCCCTGGGTCGCTCGACGTACGGGTGCCGCCACCTGCCGTTACCTCCTCCGGAGGAGCTGGGAGCTGCTCCCAGCCCTGCCCGCAGACTCCCCTGAGCCCAAGGGGAAGAAGGTGCCTGGAGATTCACAGCTGGCAACCCAGGCTCCGCGCCTCTCCCTAGCTCTCGGGGAGCAGGAGGTGTCTGCGGTGCGTTACTTGCTCCTGCTGGTTTACAAGTTCGTTTCTCCTTAGACAGTGTTATTTCCCCAAATCAGATTCAATGGGAAGAAACTTGGGTTTGCTCTCAATGGCTTCTTGTTCCCCATTCCTCGCCTGGCCTGATCCTCATGTAAAACCAAGGTCCTGAAGAACCACGGTGGGATCTGGTCCTGGTTTTACCTAAATCACTGTTGCTCACTTGCAGTGTTTCAGCAGGGTTCTTCTCATCAAGTACCTACATGAGGCGATTCTGTGATAATTTCAACTGTTTTTTGGTTCCTTAAAGGAACCTTTTCTCATATTTGTAGAAAATGCCTGCAAATATGAGTCAGATGCACTGGGAAAGGAGAAGACAACTCCTCCCCTTGTTTTATTAATTAGAAATTTACATTATTTTAAGGGAGTCTCATGATATTGAGTGGCCTCGCCCACAATGTGTGTGGTTTTTTGGGGTTTTCGGGTTTGGTTTTTTTAATGTGCAGTTGGTAATACTGCCGGTTTAGCCAGGGAAAAAATGAAGGTGCAGGATTTGCATAAACCATCCCAAAAGTTTTGGATATACCCCGAACTCTTGCTAATGAACAATTAGCCAGCTGCAGGCCTGTTGGGGAGAGGAAGAGGAGGGAGAGGTAAATTTGAGCCTAAACCCAATGAAAATAGGTGCAGGGGAGAAGGATTTGTCAAGAACACCCAGGTTCCCGCCCACTGCGCAGGAGGGAGCCAGAGAATTCCAGGGACGGGGGAAGGAGCAGTGGGAGATGTTGTTGTTTTTAAATCGGGAACCGGTCCTTTGCCAAACCCACCTCCCGTTCTCATATTGTGCGATGCCGGGATACAGCTACACACCCCTTTCACCCTGGAATGCTTCCAAATCATTCCGCTTGGCAGCTGTAAAAATTGATTTCAGTTTGGAAATGGCTTGTGCTTCTTCAACACTCCACTCTTATTGGGATCATAACTTAGGCGGGATCAAGTGCCTTGTTCTCTAAGACGCGGATAACTTTTCTTTTTGGGACTGTTCAGACTTGGATGACTGCACTGTGTGAGGCAGACACACATGAATTGCAAGCAGGGGTAATTTTTTTTTTTTTTATTTATTTTTTTCTTTTTGGCTCGAATGACTTCTTTTTAATGCACCCTCAGAAAGAAAAACGTGCATAAAACCATTTGCCTGCAATGACTGGATGGCTCAGGGGTAACGGTGTATTCTCCTGAGCCTTTCGTCTAACAATTAATAACTTAGACACTATCCGCATTGATAGTGATCAAGAAGAACTTTCCATCTGATTTTTTCGCCAGGTTAAGAGGGATGATCATGCCAACCTGAAAGGTAGGAAAGAACTGGAATTCGTAGCATGTATAACTCTTGTTGCAAAGAGCTAGCATTATTGCAAAACTAGTTTCGGCAGTGTCCAGAGCTATAGTTGTAATGAAAGGAGATGTTGTAATTCTCTTCCCTCTGCGTAGTACCTTCCAAAATGCAGAGGTTAACGTTACAGGGCCAGCTCCCTGCATTGCAGCTGCGAGCCTCTTGTGATCACATTTTGTCCTTTGCTCCTGCGGAGATTTGTGTATTCGTTTGCTTTAGTCAAATTGAAATAAAACCTCCCTCAACCAAAAATATTCGCTTGGGCCAGTTTTTAAAAGCTGAATTTCTTGTCCCCCTCTGCTGGTAGGAGGTTGTATGACCTAAAGTCCACATCAGCACTGCAAAACCCTGGCAAATGCAACCCTGCTTGCCTTCTGGGGGATGTTGGGCTTGAGTAATTTGATGGGAAATGGTGAGGTTCAGCCCTAGTAGTAAGAGTGAATCTGCAATGCGGAGCCCGTGGACGGGGTTTTCAAGACCTTTCCTTTCTGGTGTCCTCCTGGTTTTTCCAGTTTGTGGAAACTGGAACCTCTTCTTGCACTGGAAAGGCTTAGATGAGGAATGGGACTCGTGAACCTTGTTCCACGCATTCTCAGGCTTAGGAAAGTGTGAGCTTCACTTTGGAAATTGTTTGCTTGGATCTTTTCTTAAGGAAAATGTGTTCTAAGAACTCTGTATGTCTTTTCTGTCTCCTGTGCATGGCATCTGCACACAGACACTCCTCATACAGTTTTCAGGAATTAACCTAAAAACCTCTAAAATCTCCCCAACCAGGTTCCCATCTCTCCTGTCCCAGTCAGCCTTACCTTCAGCTAGTACAAAGTGATGTATCGGGTTGTTTGTTTGTTTGTTTTAAATTAAGTAGCAGCAATGTTAGAAATTAACATGGAGACTATGGAATAAACCAGAAACAAGGATTGAGTTCTGGTTCCTGGGTAAATTCTTCTCTTAAGAACGTGGACTCAGAAATCATGATTTTTTAAAATTTTTTTTTCTTTTTGGTAGACAGAAATATTTCTTGACCATTAAAGTAGGTCAAAATGACCACTGGGTAAAGGGCTGACACCTGTGAAGTTTTCCAGTTCTTTTTCCACAGCTTTTTCTAGCTAAGGAAGCAGATTTTTCCTTGCTAGACCAGTACAATTTCTTGTTGCTTTCTGGTAGAAGCTGAGCAAATATGTTTGGTGCCTGGGGTGCTGCATTTTCAAGTCTGGAAGATTACACTGCTTTTTGATGTCTTTTACTTCATGACCTTTCCTTTCCCATCCCCTTGTACCGTTCTCTGCTACCTGCAGAACAAAATGAGAGGCTATCTATGGCCAACCCTGCCATTGGGCTGTGAGTCGTGATCTGTAAAGAATTGCTTCATGTCTTCCTTATAACTCCACAAAATGTCTCAGTATTTTGTCTGAGGAAAGTATTCACATGCTTTAAACCTTGCTAATCACTGGAACTTGGTTACTTCCTAAAGTGTTTCATTAATGCGTTTTGATTGAGCAAACTGCAAGGCTCCCCTTGGCTTGGCAGAGCAGGAAAACTATGTGCATGTCACAAACTGGAGAGCAGAAGTGGGGAACGACTATGCCTTTCTACAAAGCCAGGGATGGAAGCAGTGAGTCCTGACCTCTAACTTTTCTCTGAAAGGAACCCCTTCCCGATGCCTTCCAGCCTCTCAGACTCCTAGCTGCCCCACACCTCCTGCATCCCCTTGTCTCTGCTCCCTAATGCTACAATTACTTTGCTCTTTTTCAGATTAAAACCGAAGACCTCAGCGACTCCTTGCAATCTACAATCCCCCCTAGGTCAGGTCACCTTGTGCAGGGATCATCAATGATGCCCGGAAGCCAAATCGCAGGGGTAAGTGACTTCGCTGCTTCGGGGATCCAGAAGTCTGAACTGGCACTGGTTAGTGAACCTCCAGAGAAGAGGCTGGTTTTGAGACACTTGCCAAATTACATACGCCTTTTGACAGTGGCAAAAGGAGACTTGAGGGTATGATGGACACTAAATTGGAAAAGTGAATGTGTGTTGGCAAAAGTCAGCTTCCTCCTCAGCCTCTTCCTTCTCTCCAGAAAGTTTTACATGGGTTCAAAGGTCGGCTGGACACGTACTTGGAAGAGATTTCTTTTGAGGGTTTACTAAGTAGGCAAACCACACCATGCTCAGGAAACCCCTTGAATTGAAAATAATTGGAGGCTGAGACAACACCAAGGGGAAGTGTTAGATATGCTTGCCCTGGTCTTCCTCTTTCATGAATGTCTGGTTAATGTCATTGTTGGAGATATGGTTCTAGGCTAGATTAACTCTTGATCTGAACCAGTATAGCCATTCTTGAATATGTTGCCTCAAATTGATTTATGCCAGAGAAGAAATTCATTCCTTGAGGGAATTTTTTTTTCCTAAGGTAAAAAATTGGAGTTTAGCACTTAACTCTTGTTAAATTCTAGTGGGAATTAGATGCCAGAAGGCCACACAGCTGCTCAGTAATCTCTTCCCTCATTCTTTCACGGGTATTCAAATCTCTTACACAATTCTGGGACTGTTCAATTTCCCCAAAGCTTCAAAATTTTTCTTGAGAAGCTTGAAGACCTCATCTTATTAAGTAATGAGTTCCTTTAAAAACGTACTTCTGAAGTTGGTCTTATTGGGGCATTATTTTTGTGGGGGTCTATCCCAAGCAAACGCAAACTCTTATCCCCTAATCCCAACAAAGGACCTGGGGCTGAGACCCCAGTAATGTGAAAGAGCACTAGGATGTAATCCACATCTCTCAATACCTATTGCCTGCTCTACTCAATGCAGGATGGGGAACTCCTCGCAGCTACATGGCAAAGAACAGGAAACTTTTTCAGATCTGGGCATTGTGTCTATTGCAACACATTTGCTGTTGGTGCAGAGAATCAGGTGCTGTTAGGCATTGCTCCTTTCCCGTCCCAGCACACGGGTGGCTGGGAAATCAGCCTTCTGTGGAAAATAGGCTCTCAGTGTTCGTGGGATGGGACAGTCAGCTGCACTTTCCTGTGTAATTTTAGGGAGTTCACTCTCTGAAAATACATTATCTGGAAGAAACTGATATCCAAGAGGTTTCACCGTTACTTCTAACAACAAGGTTTTGATTGCCAGTGCCTCAAAAATGTCATTTTCAAGGATTAACTTTTTCAGATAAAAGTAGACAACTCTCCATGTGGATGTCTGTATGTGCACAGAATTCTTCTTATACAGCTAAAAACTTCAGATCCTGGAGTTCCTCTGGACCTGTAGCTCTCCAGTGCATGAATTACACAGATCTGGTGTGTTGGCAGTTAAATGAAAAGTGTGAATGGGGTCGAGGACAGTATAAAAGAGCAGGGAATCTTTATAGGAGAGGTGGTGCTGTGTGATGAGCAGGCATCTCTGAGTTTTGTTGTTCCCTTTGCTTTTTCCCATAGGATATGAGCTCTCTTCACACTCTGCAGCAGCTTGTATTGCTTCCCGGTCATATGCAGTCAGTGCCCCAGTTTCTTCTGTCTCAATCTCAGGCCGGGCAACAAGGTAAGAGCAATAAAAGCAGAAAGGGGCATTGTTATAAGCAGATACATATCTAGGAAAAAACTCCCTTCTCATGACTGGTGCTTTTAATCTAGTCTGTTAGGTTTTCCCAGCATGATGGTGTCTGTTCCCCTGCTGTGTTACCAGCTGCGTTTTCCCTCTGTGCTGGTTCCCACACCCGGGCTGATCCCGTAAGCATGTAGCTCCTCTGGGAAGGGTCCAGTTCCATCGATGCTCCTGGCACCTGTGGCTTGTGTGCGCCAAGAGTGCCACCTTGGGGCCAGTCTTTGCAGGCTTGGTGGGCATCCCACCTCTGGAAGTCAGGAGAGCATCTGGCTGGCTTTCAGCAAAGCAGCGAGGAGCCTGCTCCTTGGGGAGCAGTTGCAGCCTGCCTGTGCCCCCAGCCTCGCTGGGTTAGCACTCCTCCTCTCTTCCAGAAAACTGAGGAGAGGTTGAGTTGATCTCTCTAAGTACCTTAGAGGGAGAGTAAATCGAGGGAAGGAACTGAGCTGCTCTGGTGGAAGGACGATGCTGGCACTAGAACAAACAGGTCTAACCTAGCCAGGGGCAACCCGGGGATGAGAGCTGAGAGGTGTGGAGTTGCCAGTGGTTGTTCCCATATCTCGCTCCAAGCCATGGGGCAGGAGAGGACAGGAGGTCTAACTACTTCTGAAACACAGTGTAATCAGCTCTGTGAAAGGGATGAAAGGACTGAGGACTGAACCGAGTGCTCAAGAAAGTCCCTGTGTTTCTGTTTTTACTGCCGATATTTTTTATGGCATTTCTCCAACAATGGGGATACAGGCACACCATTGATGAAGTTTTATGCTGCTTGTGGACAGACAAACATAGGCTTTGATCCATAACCTGACAGATGCAAAGGGACTTGGGTCCTTTGCTCACATTCTTGACTTATTCCAGCACAGAGGTCCTTCAGTATGAACCAAAATTCAGAATTAAAACCTTAAAATCTCTGCAGCTTGAATGCATGGGTGCATATGCTCCAGAAGAAAACCTGTATTGTAGGCAAGTAGGAAACCTGCTTCTCATTCACGGTATGTAAACTCCTCTCTGCCAAATAATGCTGAGTGATGTATACAGACAGCACTTGATGTATATTTACCAACAATCTAGAATTTAGCTTGTTTGAAATGGCAGGGTCAGGATAATCTATTGCTTACTGCCTGCTTTTATTCACGTATGATAGGAAACACGTTATACTGCAAAACAGAACTTGCTTCCTTTTGTAGAGTTAGAGTTTCTTCTGTCAAGTGTCTTCCTTTGGCAGCGATAACCCCTCCAACAGATGGCCACTTGTTTGGCCATGACCCCTTTTGGTTCCAGACTTGACAAAGACTGGATATTCTGGCCAGTAGCTGGCTTTTTGTGCAAGAGCACTTCCATTCAAATAGATGATTGCCAAGTTTTAATGGTCTTTTGACGTGCGTGTGCACAGCCACTGGGGAGTGAAAGGGAAGGCACAGATTGTTTTTATGGAACTGTTTGATACAGATACAGGTGGAGCATTCTTCATACCAAAGAGATGCACAAAATATTCCTGAAGGTTGTCCCTTGGGCTGTCGTGGGAACACCCCCAATGTTTCCTGAGTTCTGGCTGATGGCTACATCAGTTAATGGATTTCATGGCCAAAGGGAGCTGGCTGTGGGCTTAACCTTTCCAAGAGGACATGGGTTTTCATTTGGGTTTTGCATTTTAAAGCTGTTTTTAAACCAGAAAAGTTGCCAGGTCTGATTCATTATGCCCTGATGTGATTCATTGTGTAGCCCTTCAAACAGCTAATGCTGGCACACTTGAATAAGGGGGTGAGAGCTCTGTGCCGTAAAGGTGGAAACAAGCAGCCAGGTAGATGCTGGGAATACTGTCAGCCAGAATATTCTTGCTGAAGTCTTCATCTTACAAAAACACAGCCTCAGTCTCATCAGCTGTCAAACCAGTGATTCCTGAATCCAGTCCATAATTTTCATTTGAGCTAGAGCTCAGCTTTCGCAAAGGTGTTCAATCATGATTTTAAAGACTCCAAATGACAGAGCATCCGCCATGTCCCTAGGCAAGCCATTCCAGTGATTAATTACCTTCACTGTTAAAAATGTGCACCTCATTACCAGCCTGCATTTGAAATTCAAAGTTGTTCCAGCATTAGAGAAGGCTTATTGAAACACCAATCTAAATAAATAAATGGGATCCTGCACATTCAGATCTAAATTAAAAAAGGAAAGACAGAAAGAGAGAGAGGGGGGAGTGATTGATTCTGGACATGATCTTTTTTTCCTTTTTTTTAGCAGAAGTCCATAAATTTCTATCGTTTTCCCTATCATTGTCAGTTACAATCAATAGAATATATTGAATGTTTCAAGAAAGGTTATAAATCCTCACTAAATTCTATAGGCTTCATCTACAACAGACTTGAAGAACCTAACTAAATTTCTAGGGAACTGCACTGCTTTGGTTGCTACTTAATCCTTTAGGACATTCCCTGTAAGAGATATAGGTTTGTACTTGGCAGTTTGTCAACTAAACAATTACGCAGTCTCCATAAATACTAGTTTTTGTTAGTTTTATAGATTTTCTTTCTTTTTTCCTTTCATCATTTTGTGTCAGTTTATATATTCCAAAAGAAATTCAATTTATTTGAAATACAGTAGGGTAGAAAAGAAAGGGTCAGATGGCTTCAAAATGACACTTCAAAATGAAAAGTATAGTAGAAAGCAGCAAGTGGGCAGGCTCATGAGATTAACTGTAGGATCAGGATTTTTTTAACAAGATCAAGTGGCTGAAAGTTGCAGTCAGAAAAGCTTATATTGGAAATAAGATGCACATTTTTTTTAACAGCTACAATGACTAAGCGCTAGGAGAGATCACCACTAAGGATGTAATAAATTCTCTGCTGCTTGGCATCTAAAATCAAAGTTAGATGTCTATGTAGAATGTCTGTGCCCTAGTTCAGCCTTAGCTTAATGAGCTACACACAGGGATCAGTGGATGAGATATTTTACCCATATCATTATTGTAATAATCCCTTTCAGGCTAAAAAGCCATGAAAAGAACCTTTCCTTTCTTGTAATCCAACTCAGAGCCATCCATAGTTGTCATGGCTGAAATTCTCCTATTTTGAACAACAGCTAACTAATGTTGTCCATTCAGAGTTTCATGAGCCTTTCCTGTGCAGAGTGATGCTCAGCTGCCGAGGTGCTGATGAAGGAGCTGATCTGATCAGATATGTCTCTTTTTCTTTCCTCAGCTTTGCAGCCAAACCTCCTCTCCTTCCCCCAGCAACAGGGCAGCCTTCTCCTCTCGCAGCCGGGACCGAGCCTGGCATCACAGGTAACTTGCCTCAACATACAGTCCCACCCTGACAAGCACCCATCCACAAAAGTGCTGCTTCTCTAAGGACAAATGCCAGAGAAAATCGTGTACTTTTCTATTGTTGTGACTCTATGCATCTTTTTTGTTGTTTTAACAGGCTGTGGGCCGTTCTGGACTCCCTGGCTCATCGGTTGAACCCCACCTGGACGTACCCCAGCATTTGCAAGTGGCAAAGCACCTAACTCCTTCAGGAGCATCTGAGGAACCCAGTGACTTGGAGGAGCTGGAAAAGTTTGCTAAGACTTTCAAACAAAGGCGAATCAAACTGGGGTTCACGCAGGTGAGCAGCCTCCCCAGTAGGAAGAGTGGTGTCACTTGTGATGTGGACATGTTAGACTGGGGGAGTTTGTGGCAGAGACATGGATGGAGGAAGGGCTGGATTAGATACAGTTTGGCTTTCTTCGGAGCATCCCCTTCTGAACACATGAAGAGACAAACCATTCCTTACCTTCCTTCATTACCATGACCTCTTTATCTGCACCTTCTCCAATACACAAAGGCTCAGGGGTGTGGGGCAGATTCCCGTTGTGGGAAGAGAAGTCACTTTCTCTGGAGGGCAGGTCATGGAAACAAGGCTGGACCTACTCTGAAAGCAACCTGAGAGGTGGTCTGACTGCAGGAAGCTGTGAGGGGTTTTTCTGAGCTCATGTTGTGATTTGGATCTTCTCTGGCAGGGTGACGTTGGACTTGCCATGGGGAAGCTCTATGGCAATGATTTCAGCCAGACCACCATTTCCCGCTTTGAGGCTCTCAACCTGAGCTTTAAGAATATGTGCAAGCTCAAACCCCTGCTGGAGAAGTGGCTGAGTGATGCAGGTAGGTGACATTACATGCAGAAATGCCACCAGTCTTGGCCAGGACAAGAAAATTCATACAGGAACCTCCAATAAAAGCCAGCAAAATCGGAGCTGGAGCTAAGACCTCTCAGATCCGTGGCTGGGCTAGTATCACACTCCTTTCCTCTGTGGCTCACACAGCAGGTTGCATAGCAGCCTAGATATCACACCACATCTGCCCTTTCTCTCTGGCAACATGGGATTCACATTGCAATTTGGTGTCCGGGGCAGTCCCTTCCTGCATCGCCTCTTGCTCTGTTGCATGGCCTGCGGCAAATCACTGGGCTAGTCCATTCAGTCCCTCCCTGTATAAACAGGAAAGAACAGGAAGGGACTCCTTCCAAGGTGCTCAGAGATCAGCCCATGAAAAGGAAGACATAACTGCAAGGGGAATCCCCAACAGCAGCCGGGATTGGGCTCTTGTCCTCTGCTGGCCGCTGTAGGACCGGCCTTAGTCTCATGTGCTTCACCCAGCCCTTTAGGTGTTGCATGTTTGACCAATTTATCATGTCAGGAGCTGTCTCAGCTACATAAGGCCTGATCCCAGTGGTGTAAGTCAACAGCTTTAACTGTGTGAAATTAAAAAATTGGAAAATGTGTGGTCCCAATCAGAGCAGGCTGGAAATCAAGCTGAAAAAAGGAAAAAAAATGTGTTGATGTGGTGGCTTGACCCAATACAGTTGATTAAAATTTTAGCACTCATATTTCTTTCCTGATTCGGACAAGATCATTGGTGGATTTGGGACTGTTGGAGCAATTTTAATCACAATCAGAAGGATCCATAATGTAGGAACGTTTTACTTATTTTAGGAGGTGCCATAGCTGCTAGAAAGGATCTAGGAATGAAAATAAATCATTATCCTCTTGAATATCTCTTTTTCCCTTCCTCTTTCCCCAGAATCTGCTCCTTTGGATTCTTCCATGAGCACTCCGAATTCGTACCCCTCAGTGAATGAGATGTTTGGACGGAAAAGAAAGAAGCGAACCAGCATTGAGACCAACATTCGCTCCACGCTGGAGAAAAGATTTCAAGATGTGAGGGGAAAATCTTTCAATGGGTTGTGAACTGTCTGAGTTTGGCATTTGCTAGGTCACAGTAGCACCGAATCCTCAAAAAGAGATCTCTTTTTTTTGTTGTTGTTTTGGTAGCACGTTAGAAAATGCTTGCAGGGGTTAACAGGAAAAGTGTCAAAAACAAATAATCAGACCTAATTATTTCCTTGGCAAATGTTGTTTTAAAGGCAATACAATTTCATCACCACACCTCCCCATTATCGTCCACTGATCAGTGCCCTAGCCAAAGCTGATCTCCTGCAACCACCTCTTCTCTTTGCAAGCTGTAGATGCGTGTCACGGGAACTGCGTGGCCATGGTGCAGCACGGAAACGGATGCCCCATTAAGCAGGTCTTGTGAGACCACAGAACCAGTTGCTCCAGATATTGCTGCTGAATCATTTCAGAACTGGAGCCTTTTACTTTTTAATGATCAAGATTTTCAAGAAAAATCACTACAGAGAGCAAAAAGAGCTTAAAATCTGTAGGACTAAACTGTGCATTGAAAATTTTTCATCAAAACCGTTTTTGACCAGCCCTCATTTTTTCTTGGTTTCTCCCTCATATCTGATCATATAAAAATTTCCTCCTAAGACTGTTAATGAGAACAAAAGACAGTCATTGTCAGATCATTATGGGCACCTGATTTTTAGCTACTGTGAGGCATTCTTTGTAATGGGAAAAGTGTCTTGGCATCTCTGTGCTAGGTATTCTTGGCCCACAAGTCTCCAACTCAGATCAAAACCCATAGAGCTAAATGCAGTCAAATGCACCAGAAAAAAGTGACTCAGAAGAAAGGTTAGGCACTATTATTTCCTTTTATAAATGAAGGATGGAGAAAGATAAGAAATGGCTTTTCTGAGGATGGTGCAGGTAGGCGTACAAACAGCACTCAGAGCTTGTGTGTCCTGGGTAGCGATAAGACCACCAGTCATTAGCTTCCCCCCAAGCAATGATTTAGGGTGCTGTTAAGATCAAAGAGTGTGGTGCTTTATGCAATAACAGGGCCAGGTACTGTGACTCATCCCCCACTGATTCCATGAGACTTGATGTTGAATCGGAGGCACTCTCTGGTTCACAGAACATAATCTCTCAAGCAAATATTTACCCTTTGTCTTAGAAGCAAATTTTCTCTCCTCCCCAGTTTACAGCCAATGCCATCCTTGTCCTCTGCCTTTCCAGCAGCAGAAGCATACACTGATGCCGAAAGCTACAGGTCTTTGGGGCTTTCTTTAACCTCCTGCCCTTTCTCAGCAGAACCCCAAGCCCAGTTCAGAGGAGATATCCTTGATAGCAGAGCAGCTCTCCATGGAAAAGGAGGTGGTTCGGGTCTGGTTCTGCAACCGGCGCCAGAAGGAAAAACGGATCAGCTGCCCGATGCCATCCCCCATCAAATCACCTATCTACAATTCCAGACTGGTGAGAGACTCTGGATTAAGGAGTTCTACATGCCATCCCAGACAAGAAGGAAATAGGGTGGGGGGGATGCAGCAGGGTTTGCTGGAAAAGGACAGGACATTTCCTTGTACACACAAGTCCCCAAGTTGCTGGCAAGCCCACTCCACAGTCCAGTGGGGGACTATACCTGCAGGAGTGTGCAGAGAAGCAGCTGGGCTAGCCGCGGATGGGGCATATACTCAACATCCCAAATTGAATGGAATGTCACGTTCGCCTTTACAGAACACTTATTTTTAGTATATTAATGAAAACAATAGAAAGAAAATACAAGTTTCCTAGAAGGTACAGGTCAGTTTAATTGTAGGATAATTTATTCAAATAAGGGTGCTATCGCCAAGTCTTTCACCCTAAGATTGGTAAATAAAAGCTTTCCAAAGTTAATGGAGGAGGAATCAGCATCCCATGGAATGAGAATTACATCCACTGATGTCAATTTAGTTGCTAACTCTGAAACCTAATGCTAACCATTTATGTATCAGTTTGTTGGTTTACATCTGTGCAGAAAGGCAGAATACACTTCAGTAGTGCCAGCTGTCGTTCTCTCATGTGGTACATTCACATTTTGGCAAGTGTATTTTCATTGCCAGGAAGGATGAGGAAAAAAGAAACCATTGTGAGAGTTGGTGAAACCGTGTCCTTGTAATCTACTGTCTGTTGCTACTGGGGATAACAAGCTACTATCGCATTTCTGCTAGTTAGTAGTTGCTTAGTCGCTTCCACCTATAAAAGTGGCAGGAACCTCCCTACGGTGTTGTTAGTGCTGGAGCACACGCAAGTGGGAGGGAGAGTATGTATTCGCAAGCAATATTTTATCTTGAAATCTTCTGGGTTTTGGAATTATCCATCAGAAGGCAGGAAAACATCACAAGAAGTTTGACCGCTTGTTGCGCAACACATTTGGTCTACAGTCACAAACACAAAATGCTGCTTGCAAGCCATGAATTTTTAAAGCAGTAGCTTTGGTGAATAGTTTTCCTGTGAATGTGTTGTACAAAGTATGCCTTTGCTCATCGGTCATTCTGAACAACATGTTGCCTGTAGTTAAAGTATCATGATGGAACAACAAATGCCCCAGGCTTGCTTTGATTGCAGCTACCAAATTACTAATTGTCACCTGAGAATTCTCACCCACCAAGAACTCTGTAAAGGAAAAGGGATTATCTGTGCCCAAGACCAGAGTGAGCTGGGAAGTTTCTGACTAGGAACATCCAGTCTGAAACATCCAAAGGGCAGTGGCTCCTACCACCTGGATCTCAGGACTTCCAGAATGTTTGGCTTGCGTTTGATAATTTCAGGCTTTCCCATAGCTGATCCATAAATTTAGACCTATGTAGAGAGCGTCAAGCACGTGTAATACTCATTCTGGTTTCTTTCCATGGCCCTGGATTTGGGAATATTGCTTCTACACTAGACTATGAATAGAAATATCTGTGGGAGCCTCAGATGTAGATAAGTCTGCCTGGGAGCCAGCACACTCTGAACGGAATGTGAAAGGAGTGGCATTTTGTGACGTATACCCTCATAGTGCCAACTGCTTACTGTTTGCTTCTGTTTCTCTCTAGGTCTCTACCTCAGGGTCCTTGGGGCCCCTTTCTGTCAATCCAGTGCACAGCACCATGCCTGGGACTGGTAAGCCTTGAGAAACCTGCCTCGCCATTCCTTCCCTCCTTCCTCTGCTCTTGCTCTCTGACTACTTGGTTCCTAGGTCACATTTGCAGGCCACTCTTAATAAGATCCTTGGGTTTGGCCAGGGAAAGTATCCCCACATAACTAGTATATAAGGGGTAAGAACAGCAGAGTCTTTCTCTCGGCTGCAACGAAGACATAGAAAGCTTCCTGGGCACGATAACATTCCCAGGATAATCCTAGGCAAATTTTACTGCCGTGTTTAGGTTTGGGAGCCAGGCACACCTAGCAGCCAAACAAGAGGAGTGCTTGGGGGTAGGTTACTGCATTTCTTCAGCAGAACATTGTCAGACCTCCTTCGAAAAGTGCGATTTACAGTAATAGAAACCAAGTGCTACAGAGAGCGCAGTCCTGGAGACCCTCACCTGCTCTGTGGCTGGGGCACAGATTCTGCCTTGCTGCTGCAGGGCAGACAGTGAGTCAGGTGAACAACAGGGCGGGTACAAGATATAGTGGAATTGTTTGGGCTTGGGCTGTCCTTGGCAGGAAAACGAGATCCCAGTCTTATTCAGCTTTCTCTGCTACACAGTAACATCATCGTGTTCCCCAGGGAATTCCAGCAGGCCCTCGTCCCCTGGCAGTGCACTCCATGCCAGCAGCCCCGGCACAGCCCAGAGCAACTCCAAAGCTGCAATGAACTCTTCCAGTTTCAACTCTTCAGGGTAAGACGGGGGGCCCCAGCTTGCTCCTTGGCAAGGGCATCGGAGGGTTTGGGAAAAAAGCATTTGGACCTTGGAGAAGAATGTGCAAGCCCTTAGAGACTCCAGCAATGTGGAGCTACGTGGTGGCACGTTCTTACATGAAGCTTCATATCTAACCCAAAGCTTCTTGGGATATGGCTATTTCTCTGCTTGAAGACAAATAGTAAAGCAAGTTTTGCCTGAAAAACTGTGCTGGTTAAAAAAAGGTAAAAAAAAAAACAAAACCCAAACAACAGAAACCTGAAGAGAAACACTGTCCATAAGGACTGTCCTAAAGTAACTCCTTGTGTGGATAAAGCAGAGGAAGGCTTATTTTGCTGTTTCTGCTTGGATAACCCCCTCCACAGCCGGTTTTCTTTCCTGCAGTGCCACCCAGAGAGCTCTGCTGCAGAGTAACTATTCCACAGTGGCAGATGAAACAAGAACAAAAATTTTCCTCTGCCCTGCCTTTAGATGCTACAAAAGCATTAAGCCACACATATGGGCTCAGAGCCCTTCTGGTTATGTCACTGGACATGCCTCTGCCACAGTCTGTGCTGCTCAGGCCAATCTGCCATTGTAGTGTCTGCCACACCGCATCGAGGATGCTGTGTTAGTAGGAAGGCAACAGAGAGCAGAGGGCGTTACCCACAGCTCCTGGGCTTTCTGAGTCACGGATCATCCTGTGCAGTGAATCAGACCTCCTCTTACATGGAGGAAGTCCAACAGCCAGGTAGTATGTGAAAACACGAGCAATATGGAAGATGTGGCTTAGAAAGACAGGGGGTTTGCTATGAGCTTCCTCTAGGAGGAAAGGATCAATTGCTGGCTGCCAGGTCAGAGTAATGTTACAAACTGAGTAATAATGATTTTCATTTCAAGGGAAACAGTTAACAACATGGCAATTGCAGCTCTTATTCCCTATGTTGCAAACAGATCTTGGTACCGATGGAATCAACCTACCTACCTCCACTGAGACGACTCCTCCATCATGTGTAAAAGGAGCTCTGACTTCTAGCTATGGACCAGCTTCTCTAGGAACAATGCTTGGGGCAACATCTGGTGTTCCAGTGCCTTCAAAATGCTGCCAAATGAAGGTCTTGTTTAAGGGAACCCACAGCAGCAGAACTCTCCAGGGACTCAAACTGCAGCTGACCTTCCCCAAGGATTCTCAACGCCAACAGTGACATTATAATACTCTTCCAGGCACTCACTTCAAGAACGAGCCCTTGCTTAGCACTATTAGCATGAAACACTGCCCTCTGCTTGCAAATCTCTGCATTCACACTGGATTGCCTGTCAATCTCTAATCTGGAAGGATTTCTGTGTCAGGACCCTCTTTTCCCCTCACTCATTTCAGACCTTCCCATAAGAAGGGTCTATCATGCTGTTACTATCACGCACACATACCGTAAACCCCCAAACTGAGCCGAGGTTACCCAGTTCATTTCACAAGAGACCTGTGTCTAGATGTGAGCCTTGGTTTTCAATAGACTTTCAAGGTCAATGGCACTGTGCTTTATCCACTACCAAACTTGCTTTGCTTTGAGCCATTCTGCTGTTTCTAAAGGTGCTTTTTTTTTCTTTTTTCTTTTTTTTTTTTTTTTAAGTAAGTATTTTAGAGCCTTCTTATTTTTTCCTTTTAAAAAAATTGTTGTCTTTTGCAAAATTTGTGTCCAGGTCTTGTTATTGTTCACAGCTGGCCTCACTGCGCCACTGGAGAATGTCACTGTTCGAAAACCTTGGGTGAACTTCTGACTCCATTGAACACAAAAGCAGTTTGTGTTTATTTGATGGGATAAGGATTAGTCTTGACCTTCCCTTCTTTCTTTTATTCATCCTCTGGGTTTTATCTGATACCAAATGAAAGCAACCTCTCTGGAGTAGAGGTGTGCATGTGTTCTGGTCTTTCCTGAATTGTAAGTAATGTAGCTTGCCTGTTCTCTGCAGCATGTTCTTTTGTTGTATTGGTCAGGTGTGAATCTTGAGGTTTGTGTGCGCAAGTGTTTCTTAATTTCATGAGATGCCAAAGTGTAGGAAACTTCAACATTCACAGCATATCACCAGGGAAATTGTTGTCACTGTGCAACTCTCCACTTGAACAGAGGCAGATATTTAATTTTGTTAAAGTAGACTTGAGTAATACAAATTCCTGGTCAGGTTGTCTATGGGTACAAGTAATTAATTCAGTGGAACTAGAGTAAATGAGTGTCTGGTTCACAGATTGTAAATAGACATTTTTGAGTAGTAGTCTTTTTTTTTCTGATGGCTTTTTTTTTTTTTTAGGTAAATGTGAGCTTTTTTTAAAAAAAAAAAAAAGTAAAAATAATCCTTTGTCACTTCTGGGGAAAAAAAAAAATTTTATCTGTTTCTTCTTATCCTGCTCATCCAGTCCTGTGTGATGAATTATTGCTAAGTGGGAGTCTGTGGACCTGAAGAGTTTATCAGCTACCTTCACAACAAGTATTGAGCCCTACATGCCCCCTTGTATATAGAACTGCATTTGTTGCTTTGAGTGAGGTTTTGTTATAGAAGCAGACATTGATAATAATGAGAGAGGACTAGAAAAGATAAGGTAACGTTTCTTGAAAAATGGAAATTAAGAAAAATATTTCTTTTTTAAAAATACTAAAGTAAGCTTTTTCAAAATGTTCTAACACAAAAAAGGGAGAAAGTGTATTTCTGTTTCCTAGATTCCCCACCGCCAGTCATTTACCTCTAACTGAAACACTTTCATCATATCTGTTTTTCAGTGGAAACATTAAAATTAAATGAAACTTTTTTTCCCCCCAAAAAATATCTGTTGTGATTTAAAAAACATTTTATATTGGGAAAGCAAGAAATGTAGATGGGAAGTATTCTAACTCTCCTGATTGCTATGGCCCTTCTTTCTGCCATTAATTAAATTTTCTTACATGCTTGGAGGGTTGATTTCAAGCCTTGTTCTCCATTGCTTTCCAACTATATTTAGAGATGTGAAACGAATTATTTGAATAGAATCACTCTAAAGCTAAGCTGTGACAGGTTTGGTACAGCTGCGTGGGTGGGTTTTTTTGGCAGATTTCCTAAGGTTCCCATTACTGTCTCTAGCAGGGATTTCCCTGCCAGAACTGTCTTCTACAGCTAGAGTGACAGGAATTAAACATGGCAGCTTTTTCTATGGTGTATCTTCATCACAGGATTCTTGAGGAAAAAACAAATTCTCCTCCAGCCAAGAGAATGATACTACAAGAGTATTTTAAAACAACTGTGCTACAACAACTGCATTTCAACTCAGCTAGTTGTGCGCTGGGTCAGCTGCAGGGATGGATCATGCCAACATGCCCTCCCTGCGTGAACTTACCCCTGCCATTTGCCTCCATGGGATTGCTTATAATGATGGGCTCTCAAAATGAGCTAAGGCAAGTGCTGCAGACACAGAGTAATAGCTGCTCAGCTCCCCTCCAGCGCTGGCTCTGTCCTGCTGGAAAAGCCTGCGTGATTGCTGCCGAACGTTAATAGCGGAAGATCTCTAGAAATGAATGCACTCACGTATACACAACCAGGGACTCGTTTTTATTCGCACGCAAGATCTTTGCTACTGGAGAGAGAATTGGGGTTGATATGATATTTAAGTGTTTTGCCTGATTCATTTCCATTAATTTCACATAAGCAGATGAGTTAAACTGGCTGGGAGGCTGGTGGGGTGAGACTAAGGGAACTGTACTAAAATGGTGGAGGGTAGGAGAAACAGGAATGAACAAATCCACAGAAATTTGTTTTGCTTTTTGACTAAAACATGCCAGTGTTTTGTTGGTTTTGTTGGAAAGAAATCTTTCCAGAGTTGTGTTTCTCTCTTATCTGGTCTAAAAGATTAGAAAAAAGTATACTTTTACATGAAAATTTCAATTCTGACATAGTTTTAAAAAAATCCATTCAGAAAACAAATTGTTGCAGATAAAGTGTGCGGGAGAATTTTCCTCTCCTGTCTCTGGCTGGGATAGCATAAACCCCACGGCATACTAAGATGAGCCAATGCGCATTGACAACTCAATTGCACCTGCCACGCTTGAATCCTGCCAGGTGCATTGCTACGGGCTTGTGCCCTTGGAGAAGAGATGCTGCAAGTCTTAAGGGAGAGGTGTAGGTGGTAACCGGCAAATTCGTAGCCCCTCCCGCAAGGAGCTGCCTTTCCTCTCAGGCCTTTCACTGAAACACCTCACTCGAGCTCCTGTGAGGACTGGCCAACACTCTGAGAGGAGGAGGGAGGATGAAACAAACAGCCCTTTTTCATGCCAGCCTGAGAAGTGTTTTGCATGTGACTGTTCACTGGGTGTGCTGCAGCCCTATGAATAAAGTCGTCAGGATTTGGATTTTGACCAAACAGCAGCTCTGGCCAAGGATGAAAAAGAGGGGTGGCTGGCTCTCACTCTGTAATTATAAAGACCCCTTAAGAAGCTTCCAGCTTTTTAAGCAAGAATTTTACAATCCTTATTCAAAGCCAGTTCCATATGCAAAAGATGTTCAAGTGGCATGAAGGGACCTTGCTCCAGCCTCTCCCTCCTAAGATATAGACCTTCTTAAAATTAATACTCTCCATAATGGAAATGAGTGCATCGCAGGATGGCATACTGCTAAGACAATGACACTTTCTCTTTTTCTTTTTTTCTTTTTTTTTTTTATGTTTTTGCTATTGTGAATATTTAACGATTAACAGGAAGAACAAATTTAAACCACCGATCTGTACCTTTGGGATACCCTATCTAATTTTACTTCCTGCATGACCTTGGACAAATGACTTAGTCCCCATTAGGCGATGGTGATGATAATCCTTCCCTTCTCCCAGTCCTCAACTTGTGCTAAATAGCATCGTTCACAAATGATGAACGTTACAGCTGATTCTGCTGCCAGACATCATAGATATTTATTACACTGACCCTCAGCAAAACTCCAGTTTCCAGCTCATTTCTATTGTGAAAAATCTCAAGTGATTTCATAGATTATAAGCAATTATTTAAAAGCTCAGAAGTGACCATTCTGATTGCCTTCATAACCCTCGCCTGCAAATTTTGCCCAGTAATTCCTGCATTAATCCTATACCTGGTAGCTGAGTTGTAACTTGGTTACTGATTTCAGAGTCAGCTGACAGTCTACTTAAACACTTGGTAAAGGCTCCCAGAGGTTCGTGAGCCTCTTTGTCAAAAAAGACCAAAAATAAAGTTGTGAAAGGCAGCTGACTATTTACTATAATATATTTACAAGTTACTGTACATGTATATGCTCTTACAGTACAGAGAAGATACATCAAGATAAAAATCTGGTTCTTAACTGACAAGGACTATTCCATTTAATTTTCAGAAATTTCTCTAAGTAAGTAATTTGCTCCTACAAAAGCAGCACTGCATAAATTTTGGAATGTTGTTTCTGAAAGCTGGGAGGGAAATTAAGAATGTATTAAATGCTCAATAACGGTATCTGCACATTAGTATTGCAGCTAAGATCAAAGCCAAGCTGTGCCAGGTGTTGTGCAAACACATCATGAGAGCTGATCTCCACTGAAAAGTTTATAAACACAATAATAAGTCTCTCAGATTTATTGATAAACTGGTTCTGAATAGGAAAACAAACACTAGCAGCTTGTTTGTTTCACAAAAAGCTACAGTTGGAAAGGAAAGGTCTTCATTCCCCTGTCTTCTAGGAATACTTCCAGCCTCACAGGAGCATCTCAGGGATTCAACATATACAGAGCAGGAAATTCCAGCTTTCCAAGCCTAAGAGTCACCTCCCACAGCCATAGATAAACAATGCAGGGAACAATTGCTCACAAGCAGATGTGCCTCATAGTGGCTATAAGAGCTCACATAATCTCCTGAACGACCTGATCTGCTACCAAAGCAGCCCTTGTGCCTGAACAGTCTCCACGGTCTCTGTCCCTACTCTTCTCTTGAGGAGAAGAACTCCTCCGCTCCTCCACCGTTGGGACTTAAGCATCAGTGACGTGAAGCCCATGTGGGAGTGAAGAGCCAGCTGTCAGCTGAGGGCCTGTCTAAAAACACCTCTGTGGGTCCCATCCCTATTGCTTGTGAGTATAAGGGGTGCAACCCCATTCATCTTTTATTTTTATCTGTGGTCTGGTCATTCACAAGCTCTCTGGAGAAATGAGCCAGATCCCACTCAGCTCCAAAATCAAATCAAGGACATGGCATGCCTTTGGAAGTTAAGGTCTGTCTGTAGGTAGACCCCTCTCTCTCTCTAGTTCCCGCTCTTTTTCTCAGCCAGAGACAACCAAACTGGCATCCTCAGCATCTAAAATGGACAAATACTCCTGACTTTCCTTTCTGTTGACAGATGATAGAGTGCATATAGGAGATGCACTCCTGTTAATGACTGACATCAAGGGTGAATCTTCCACTTAACTGCTGTAGCAACTCCAGAGCTCCAAGTGAGTGTACAGGCCAGGTAGGAGGTGGGGTACCTGATACATCCATGATGTTTAGCAGTGAGCAAGTTCATGCAGGACTGAGAAAGGTTGGAAAATTAACAATTTGCTGTTGGTATTTACTTTATTTTATTGTTCATTCCCCTTTCTTTCCCTGCTTTCCACCTGTGAGGAGAGTGAGTGCAAGCTGGGAGAACAGGGCTCTGTTCCTTGCCCTTCCCAGTTTTCCCTGTCGCCTGGAGGGAGACTTTGAGAATTTCTAAGTGTTCAAATGGTCCCATCAAGTGCCTTCATCATTCCTGATGCTCACAGCCTTGGGACTTACAGTCCTGGTAGAATTAGCATAGATCCTAACACTCCAATACAACGCCTTCAGTAGCTGAGCTTAAATTCAGGCTCACCTTTACAGATGACAGCAGGGACTAGTGCCCGAGCTGCCATGCGACCCCCTTTCTCTGTGCCGGGGGTCCCTGCCTGCACAGCCTGGGGGCTTCGCTTCAGAGTGGGGGCCAAAATGCTGGCAAAGGAGAGAAAAATCAGGAAGTTTTAGCTCAAATACGAGAGCAACCTATAATCCACAATTCAACTAGAAGCATATTTTAACGTGCTTTAATTTATAACACAGAGAAACATCCTATGGAGCGCAGCACACATGACAGGCCTAAGTGACCACAGATGAGGCCTCTCACGCTCTGAGTGATTGGTTTCACTCCTGGCATAGAGCTTTTGGCTGTAGGGAGGGTTTGGGTTGTTTGCAACACCCGATCTCCTTTAGACAGTTTTTCAAGCAAAATGAATAAACAGAAATTACCTGGTACCAGTGCTGAGAATGCTGTCAGGGCTTGGAGGAAGCACAGCCCTTTCCTGGTTACTCACTCCTGCCTCTGCCCGGCCCTGGTGCTCAGCCCCAGCTCAGCTCCTCGCTCACTCATCCTGTTCTGCGTGTTCCGCGTCACATCTCCCGGCACATGCCACGCCACTCCCCAGCTCCGGACCCAAGCAGTCCCAAACTTCCCGGCTGCTCTCTCAGCCTCCCCTCCTTGCAGTCAGCACAGGACAACACGAAGGTGGGCACCAGAAGCCCACCCACCCGGCTGCTGTTTTCAAAACCGGTACAAAACTTGAAAGAGAACTCCAGGACGCTTTTTTTTCCAAAAAAACCCACAACACCAGCAGGACAAAAGCACCTCCCCTCTTGCCTGATCCAGCTTTATTCTCCACTTTAGTCTCCTTCATCAGAGAGAACGTTCAGCCACATTCAAGTCCGGGGACCCTCTGGGACTCTTACAGCAGGAAGGCTGAGGCTGGACGGAGGTACCAGCCCGGCTGACACACTCCAAACGCCTGTCCCCTCATTTCGCCTACCCGGTTTCCCCTTCCCCGCACCGTCCCCCGGCAGCACGGCCCCTCTCCCTGCCCCGGGGCACGCAGCCGCGCTGCTCGGATCCTTTTTTCGCCTCCGGGGTAGGTAAGCGGGACAGAGCAAACGGGGATGGGGAGCGGCTGGGGGCAAGGGGAGCCGCCCCGGGCGGGGGCGGGGAGGGGAGGGAAGGGGAAGGAAGATAAAAGCCTCTCGGGGTGCGCCGGTACCGCCTCCCTTCCCGGGCAGTCCCGGAGCCCGCAGCCGGGCGGCAGGTCCCGGTCCCGGTCCCGGTCCCGGTCCCGGTCCCGGTCCCGGTCCCGGTCCCGGTCCCGGCAGCAGCAGCAGCCCGGGGTAAGGAGCGGGCAGGAGGGAGCCGGGCTACTGGGTGACCCCGGGGCAAGCGCTGCCCTGGGCCGCGCCGGGGGCGCCTGTTCTGCCCCCTGCCCTGCGGGGGAAGGGGGTCTGGTCCCCCAGGTGTACCGGGCTCCCCCCCCCCGGGGTGTCCCGTGTCCCCGCCGCTCCGTCTGCCGGCCCCCGAGGGCGAGCTGAGACGCTTTGGCTCGGGGGGGGGGGGGGGTGTTTGCTGGG
>NW_010973209.1:4824870-4831172 GCF_000737465.1 Haliaeetus leucocephalus | reverse complement strand
GGGGGGAGCCAGGGCACAGCCCCCCCGCCGCCCCGCCTGCCGGCCCCCGAGGGCGAGCTGAGACGCTTTGGCTCGGGGGGGGGGGTGTGTGTATGCTGGGATTTTCTTTTTCCCCAGACGCGTTAGGGTCTTGGTAATGAGGAGGGGCTTGCAGGGGAATGGTGCTGAAGAGGGCTCAGGAGAGCACATGCTCACGGGAAGGGTACGAGGCATCTTTTGGTGCTGTTTGGTTTGTTTTGCTCGTGTGTGTTTTGCTGTTTCGGGTTTGGTTGGTTGTTTTGGTGTTTGGGTTTTTGTTGTTGTTGTTGGTTTTTTTTTTTTTTCCCCTGGGGTTTCCGAGAGTGGGCTGGGGTGGATACTGAGGCAGATAATCTGCGTGAACACCCCTTGCCGAGAGGGCTGCTGCGCTCATGACACCTTTGCTCTGTGTTCAGCAGGATGGTTTCCATTGTTCTCGAGGTGACCTGCAGCCTTGTTGCCTGGCTGTTTCTGTACACCTGCTTCTGCTACTGGAACAAGCACCGTTCCTACGAGTGGAGCTGTCGCTTGGTCACCCTGCTGCACGGGGTGATTGTCACCTGCCTCTCTGGTTACGTCGCTCTCTTGGATGGCCCCTGGCCTCTGAGCCATGCAGGTATGTTCGGAGTCTTACCCTGACACGTGTCCTTGTCATGCAGTGTGGACACCTCTGGTTCTGCTACAGGTGGAGCGGGGGGCTGATTGCTTTTGTTGTCTGTTCTCTTATGTGTATGTTTTTGGGGCAGGATTTTAACTCTCTTACTTCCTCTCTAGCCCTTACCACTTCTTACTGTTAATCCTTCTATTCTTGTTTGTTTGTTTGTTTTATCCATGTATATAATGAAAGTTTTCAGGTCAGCAGCTCAAGTTTATTGCAGCATTAGGTGTAGCAATGTGTTGAGAATAGGCCAAGTGCTGTTCATGTCTTTCAGGGTGTAATAACTCTTGGCATTTGGCTGTGGGGTTTTGTTTGCTGTTTTCTGTCACTAAATCTCAAATAGTTCTGCTGATGGGGGTCAGGCTTTCCGCCTCTGCTTTCTAAAAGGGTGGAGAGAGAAAGAGAAACAGAAGTGTGGCAGGATGGGATGGCCTGCCTGGGTATGCTGGGCAGGCTGAAGTTTTAGCCCATAGGATCAGGCTGGAAACTAAGGAGGAAAGAGGCATACTCACAACCTTTATTGCTGCATATTGTAAAAGAATGTCTTAAATAAGACCCCAGGCTCATGTACATCTTTCATTTCAGGTTCACCAAACACATCTCTTCAGATCCATGTGCTGTCCCTGACCTTGGGTTACTTTATCTTTGACCTGGGCTGGTGCCTATATTTCCAGACAGAGGGGGTCCTAATGCTGTTCCATCACACGCTGAGCATCTGCGGCATGATCATGGTGCTGGGGCTCGGGAAGTCTGCTACAGAAGTCAATGCCGTTGTATTTGTGAGCGAGATCACCAACCCACTGCTCCAGACCCGTTGGTTTCTGCGGGAAATGGGGTGTTACCACACTTTCCTGGGAGAGGTGGTGGATTTCTTCTTTGTGTTCCTCTTCCTGGTGCTGCGAATCGGGGTAGGAGCTTTGATCCTGTATGCGATGGTGACATCTCCTGATCCCAGCTGGCTCCTGAAGGCTGGAGGCCTGGCCATGTACATTGTATCTTTGGGGTTCATGGTTGAAATATGCCGCTTTGTCAAGAGGAAAATGATGAAAAAATATCATTCCTGGACAAGCCTGAGGAGTAAGAATGCACCTGTGAAAACTAATGGGCACTTGAGAGCTCATTAATGGGTTGTGGATGACAATCCCTTGGGCTAGAGTCCTGGCTACTGAAGACTATTTCTGTGAAAAGATCTCCTAAAAGTGATGTGGAATTGACTTTCTGGCACTGGCAGTGGTCTGCTACCCCTGGAGGAGATGAATCAGCGCTAGGAACATGGGAGAGCTGAAGGAAGAGGGGTTTGAGTGGAAACTGAGGAACCTGACATGTCTACTGAACTCTGATTCCCTGACTTCTCCACCAATGGCACAGTCTCAGCAAAGGTGGCAATGCCAGACCTATTCAGTCTACAACCAATAATTGCACAATCTGTATGTTCTGTACTCATTTTGGAGGTAGAATTATTTTGTACTGTAGAGCCAGAAAATCAAATCTGAAAAATCCTGTCTTCCTGCCAGTGGGACCAGGTAGGGGTGTGACCTAGCAAAAATTTACTGAGCCTCACTCTCCCTTAATCCTGGAGTTGGACAACATGCTTGACTAAGTACTTGGATGAAGGCCTCTGAACAAGATTCAAGTGCTTGCAGGGGTATAGTGGAGTTGTCCTTTGAGCGTGTGAAGTGATGGTACTTGAGGTGAGACAGTGTTTTACCTCATTATTTGTAATGATACATTTCCTTTTTTTTCTTTTTTTAAAATACTTGCATTCAAGCAGATACTGATCTTAGAGCAGTGTGACTTCACTGGGATTGACTCAGGCCCTTGCAAACTAGAGTAAAAAATTAGACTTGTGCCAATAAACTCCATAAGCAGGTGTTCACCTAGCCTTGGATTGCTTTAAAAAGAATAAAAATCAGGCACTTTGTGGGTGAGAGATGATAGAGAAGAGCCCTCTCTGGATGCTTTTTCTGTTCTGGGGTTGGCTCATTTACAAGTCGCTTAAGCTGAATGCATGGCTAACGAGTCTAAGTGACTATATTTTCAGGGGTGACTAATGTTCAGGCAGATCTCAGTGTAACATCTGCTCCCATACCAGCAGGTCTCAGAGTATGGACCAGTTCTCTTGGTTTTTTTACCTCTCAGAATCATGTTCTGACATTCCCTCTGGGGTTTTAATGTGAATTTCCCTCTATTTAAGGCTGCAGTTCAGACTTACTCTCCCATAAAAGCCTCACTTACAGCTGAGAAACAAATGGGCTTGTGTTGCCCTCAGGCTTAGCAAGGCTGGTTGCCTTTCCTTCCTGCTTTCAAAGACCTTGTTTAGAGGAGCTTCTTTATGGAGCTAAAGAGCCCCTGAAACAGCCTGTGTGGCTCTTGCTCAAGTGAGGTGTCACCCCTGCTGCAGAGATGAAGGAGAGGAGCAGAGGGAATACAGCTGCTGTGGGGATGCAGCCTTACTAGTTCCTCCATGCCTCTTATCTCACTGACTCTGGCACTGTTCAGGGCAGATATCTGCCTTGGCTGAGGGTTAGAATAAGGTGTCTGGAGAGATTAGAAAATGACATGAAATAACCTAACTTTTGACGTGCCCTCTGAATGCATTGCAGCTGTGAATCCAGGCAAGATAGCAGGCTAATACGTTTTTCTAAACAGGAGCCTTGCACTCCTGATAGGTTGCCAGCATGGCTGTGGAGGGCTGGCCTCGTGAGGTATGGTCTTGCCAGAGTCACTGTGCTCTTCCGAAAAATCCGATGAGTGATGAGACTTCTAATAAAGTTATGTTCTCTTTTTAAAAAGAAACGGTTGCTGTAATGTTCTTTTGTTCCAGGTCTTGAGGAGGCAGCTGAAGTTAATGCTGAGGAAAACAGGCCTGAGGGTAGCCTAAGCATGCTAAGGCTAGTAGTCATTGACAAAGCTCTGGCTCATGCCCTTCGTGCAGTTCAGGAAGGAGTAAGCTGGTGGGGAAACAAGCACAGATGGAGCCATGTGCTGTGGAGCTCAGGCTTGAGATGTGAAGGATAGATGAGGGTCAGCTGAAGCTCAGATTTGTGACTAATGTACCCATAACCTGCCTTGCCAATGAATCACGGTCAGTATCGCAGGGAACTTAAGAATGGGCCATTAAACTGAGGTGTTTGCTCTTGATAGACACGAGGTCACAGGGTAACTGTTAAATTCTAGTCATGGCCCACATCGCAGGTTCCCTTTCTTTTTCTGCAGCACCAATGCCTCTCCGTTGCTGCGTTTCATCCTAGGAATGACAAATTCAGAAGGCTTGGGTTGCAAGGTGGTTTGCCTACACTATCTTTGGAGAAGCAATTGAAAGCGTGAAAACACCTTTGGTGTTATGAGATGTCCTGAGCCACTGCTGAGTGGCTGTTTCCAGCTGAGAACCTGCCACTGCTGGGCCAGGACTCTGCTGTCTGGAGTGGAGGTGGGTCTGGGCTTGGCTTCCAACAAGCAAACTCTCTTCCTTCAGCTGAGGGACAATAACCCAGTGCACCCAGCTTGCTTGCATACAAAACAGAACTGACGGTAGTTATCCTGTGAGATTTGAAGCAAAGTAAGTGCCCTCAGGTGGTCATGCACCACATCTCATCTAAGGATAGTTTTAGCGTTAAACTCTCTAATGTGATGCTTGAAAAGCATCTGGCTCCACCCTCAGTATCCCATTGGATTTCTTATTCGCTAACATTTCAAAGAATGTAATTTTTAATACAGGTGCCTGATTTTTATCTGTCAAACGTCCTTGAGGGCTTTTACAGCCACAAAAAGTGAGCATCAGTCTTGGCCTATCAGTGAGGAAGGCCATTGGGCTCTCGTGTATTTCCAGTTCTCATGTATTTCCAGTTTATTTTTGGACAAGAAGTCTCCCAGTGTTGGCAAGTTAATACCTTCTGTGACCTGTTGGTACTGTAAGCTCTTGTTAGAATAGGTACAGAAAGAAGACAAGAGGAAAGAACGTACTGCTGAGGGAGGATGTAGCTATACTAAAAGGGGTAGCAGTGTGAGCAGAGGTTCCCGTCCTGAGCTGTTTTGCTGAATGGAATTCATCTGCAGGCAAACTGAGCCAGTGCAACTCAGCCTGCCTATTTAAATGGCTGACTCTGCACAAAGCAAACAAGAAAATTAGTGTATAAGCTGCACCTAACTTCTGGTACAATCCACTGGGAGATGATTTAACTTGCCGCCTTGCATCTCGCTAGATGCAAATTTTGCACACTGTATGATCTAGGACAAAACCACCCACAACTCCTTCTCTACATTCTACCTCGGGCATTAAATGGTCCTTGCCTTGTTAGGACTTTCAGAGTGCTCTTCCGTGACCATCTCTGTTGTTCTTCCTGGCTGCCCAGTTTCTGTGCTATGAGTCAATGTTAGCCCTATAGCTTTCTGTCTGTCAACGCTTCTTTATCCGAAGCTTTAATACTAGAACATCTCCATCTCAGTCATTATTGAGGCTGTTGGAGGGGGCCTGGTGCCTGGTCTAGCAAAGGTGGGGGAAAGCAAGATGAGACCTAAGATTTGTCAGAGAAGCAAATGCACTGTTAATGCCGGTGAGGATGTTGTGCTGAAACAGCTGAAGAATGAGCGTCTTGTAGCAATAGGAACCTGTGCCTGGCCTGAACTGGGAAAGTAAGATAGAGATCCAGTTGAAAATGGGCTTATTACAAGTGCTGTAAGAGGCAGGACAAGCAACTGCCGCCACCTGTATTTCAAAAGGTAAAACTTGACAGGATGAAGGAAAAAAAACAACCCTACTTCTGGGTGTGAGAGGTTGTTTCGGTTGCAGCTTACGAAAGGAGTGAGTGTGTTGGTTGGAGGAACATTTGTGTAAGCTACTTTAGGTGTCCTGCATAAGCCCTGTATTTTGCTGCTCTGTGGATGCAGATGGAGGCGGGCGAGAGAAAAGATGTGGTTTAGCATTGAATGCTTGTAGCGAGAAGAAATTGCTAGGCTTTGTAACTGCTGCATAAGCATTGGATGAGAGGGTATGTTTCGGGCAGGGCTGTGTGCTTTCCCAGCCTGCCGAAGCTGCAAGCTCTGTGCTGCGCCTGGATGCTAAACCCCGCGGGGTACGCTACCTTGCAGCGGGTGCTATCCTGACACGGTTTTGCAAGTTCTGCAGAACGGCGGGTTCGCGCCAGGCGCTGCCTGGGTGCGAGCGGAGCGCGGCCAGGTCTGCCTGCCTGCAGCCCCTTCTCTCCGGGACGCGTGAGATGACTGGAGCGGGTCCCGGGTGCGTGGGACCGATCTCCCGTGCCCACAGACTAAAGCGATGATGCCCTGGGTGGGTGCGTGTGCCGGGTGAGAACCTGACCTGCCTCTCGTTCGGGGAGCGACAGCCTCCCGGGCGCTGAAGCCAGGTCCTCCCCGCCTGACAGAGACCCGCCGGGTAGAGCAGTGGGGGCCAGACCCCGAGGCCGCCAGCCCCTCGGCTGGGTTTAGGAGCCATGCGGCCCCCTCCTTCCCTCCCTCTCTCCTTCCCGCCGCCCTTGCCGTCCCTCCTCCTCGCCAGCAGGTGCCCCTCGGCCGCCGCCGCTTCCTCTTCCCGGGTGGCGGAGGTAGGCCGGGCCGGCCCGGGCCGGCCCCAGCAGCGGCGTCCCTTCAGGTGGGTGCGCGGGGCCGG
>NW_010973209.1:4810464-4824860 GCF_000737465.1 Haliaeetus leucocephalus | reverse complement strand
GCGGGCGCGGGGGGAGCGGGGCTCGTTCGTCGCCAGGCCCGCGGGGCGGCAGGGAGGGCGGCTGCATCCCGGAGAGGGAGGCTGCTGGCTGCGGGAGGGCTCGGGTCGGCTGGGCAGGCTGCGTCCGTGCTTTGGGGGACGTTGTTTAGGCTCCCTGGGCTCCTCCATTTTCTCATTTGTACAGGGGGGAAAAAAAAAAAAAAAAAGAGGTAACGGGGCTTTGCTGGAGGTGCCCATCTCGTTTTTAAGCTCTTTCAGGGAGGGCAGGGCTGTTCTGGACTAGGTTTTTAGGCTCATGTAATTATTGTAGAGCCTGCTTTCATTCATGACCCCATTGCTACTGGTGGTACAAATGATTATAACTACTGATGTTTTTAAGGGGTATTGCCCTTTCCAGTGTGTGGGGGCAGGTGTAAATCACAGGTGCAATATATGTTGTATGTGCTCATGACAGATACTGAGCTCTGATGTGCAATTGGAAGGTAGCCCCCATCTTTCTTTCCAGGGAATGGAGAAACATCTTCTCCACAAGTAGGTGTGGAAAACGCCTCAAAATGTTTAAAAGGTCATTTCTCTTCCTTCTACCAGCCTTCTTCAGCTGGTCAATCCCTTTTGTCACATCAGAATTCTTCCTGCCCTATTTGCCTTGACTCTAAATGCTTATGGACCTCAAGTACCAGGGATGTTAATGGAAACACCTGCTCAGAGCAGTTAATCACATCCTTATTTCATTTCCCCTTGTTCCTGAGGCCCATTATACTGTAATGGTTTTGTTTACCCAGCCTCCTAAGTCATTCCTAGTCATACTTGCAAGAGGCCAAACAGGAAGGTTAGGTATTGCAAATCTGACTCCTCATCACGTGTAGTCCTTTTGGAGTTCCCCAGCCCTGGCAGTGAATCCAGCACGCTGGTCAGAAGGTACCAGCAGGACCAGTGGTGCTTTTGCTGTTACACAACTGGAAACTCACGTATCCCAGAGCGTGACTCAACTTCTTTTGATGTGCTTCCCTGAATGCTCAGAAGTAATGAGACACATCTTATATTTCATGGAAAGGTATTATAAATAGGAACAAGATGTAGATATTGGAGTATTTGGGGGGCTTTTAGCAACAAGAGCAATATCCTCCACAGATGTTTATGCCCTGTAATTTTGTTCTGGCAGTATGTCTTTTGCTTGTTTGAGAGATTCTGTATTGCACAGTGAGTGAGAGAAGGTGTATAAAAGAAATACTGCTGAAAAAATCTTGATGGGCATGGCTTCTAATCCTTTTGTATCAAAAAGATTTGGAGGTCTTGGTGCCAGAAGAGATGGAGTGAAGTCTGTAGTTAGGAGGGTTAAGTGGTTTTCACCTTGTCTTGCTCCTCTCAAACTGCAGAGGAGGGAGCATCCAGTGCCTTGGTGAGGAGAGGTGCAGGGCAGGGCGGGGGGCACTCGTGGACTGCAGCCAGGGGTAGGAAAGGGACTGGCTGTGAGTGCTTGGCTGCTCCCAAAGGCGGTGGGCTGCTTCATCCAATCACCGTTTGCTGGGGGGTGCTTTGTTCTAATCTGAGCTTTGTCCTTGCACACTCATGAAGAAGCCTGAACTGTATGTTGTTTCACTGGAAGTTTTCCTGGGGAGGACAAGGGGATTTTACAGTGTTTTCTTTCCCCCAAATTGTCCTGGAAATGTGTTGATGCTAGAAGGTTAAAATTCAGTAGCAGGAGGAGATGGCAATGCCTTTGTGTTTCTTTTGACCTATTTGCAATTGGTGTCACTGCACTGGGAAGATTGATTAGCCGTGGACCTAGCAAGAGACTGTGTGCGTTTTGGGTTTTCTTGTTTTTTTGTTTCAGGAGAGGAGGAACCAAGCTAGCAAAGAGCATGACAGGGTGAGTAGGTCAGGTGGGGCAACACAAGCAGACCAGTCAAATGCAGATATATGGGCAGGGAACTAAAATGAAGGGGCAGGTGTAGCTCTGGATCAAAGCCTTATTGCTGGATGTGGTGCTCCTCAGCCTGTCCCTCAGGCAGTGCAGATGAGCACTAACATATCCCAGCAGATCCTGCATCGTAGACTGGTTGGGGAAGTCCCCCGAGGTGCTTTACCAAGTCGTGGTATGTTTTCTGTTCAACCAGGCTAGGAACTCACTAGCTTACAAGGTCATTGCTTTCAGTGCATCTTCCCACAGCTGAGGTGACACTGGTGGGGGTCTGTGTGCTGGTGGCCACATGGTGAATCTGCCCTAATTCTCAAGGATACACTTCTTTGATGTAGGCCTTTCCCCAGAGGAATCGCAGTTCCTCTGCAGAAAAACTTTGTCAGGAGCAAGCAACGCCATCAGGAAACAGCACTGTACGCTCAGTGCTGGGATGGTTATGGGTGAAATGCTGTACTAGGTTGTGCTAACACTGCTGAAGGCTAGAGCTTCTGATGCATTTTGGTTTTCTGTTCCTGTGACAGGATGCTGTTCGCTCTGCCTCTGCGGGTAGCCTACAGTCTGCTTGCCTGGCTCTCTCTGTATGCTTGGTTCTGCCATCGCTACAAGCACCGGAATTATGAATGGAGCTGCAGGCTGGTCACACTGACCCATGGCATCCTTGCTACCTGTCTCTCTGCTTACATTGGCTTTATTGATGGTCCCTGGCCTTTGAGTCACCCAGGTAAGTAATGGAAGTCATGGTCCCAAGTCCCCCAATGGGTGATGGCACAAAGTGGGGTTCTCCTAACACCTCAGTATCCAGCCCACTTGAGGAATGATGATTGTAATGATAGCTGAGCTGCTTTGTGATGGAAAGTACTAGAGAAATGGAGAGACTGGTACTGTATTTTGCTAGTGTAATGGCCCTCCCCAGCTGCAATCTGGCAGAGCGTGTGATCACGTTGTGTGGCCATTACATGCACGCAGCTGTTAGACTAACAACTATAGTATTGTGACTCATCTGACTTCTCCAGCTGAGCTGTGATCAGTACAAGCTAATACCAGCCTGCCAGTGCTGAAGGTAAATACCCATTCCTTGTCTCAGATCCTGCCTGCTTGTTGCCTCCATGCTTTAAAGCTCTGTCTGGTGTCTTTATATTTCAGGATCACCAAACACAACTCTTCAGGTACATGTGCTGTGCCTTAGCTTGGGCTACTTCCTCTTCGACCTTTGCTGGTGTGTGTACTTCCAGGCAGAGGGTGCCCTGATGCTGGCCCACCATCTGGTGAGCATCTTGGGCATCACAGCATCGTTGGCACTCGGGGAGTCGGCTGCAGAGGTCAATGCCGTCATCTTTGGTAGTGAGATCACTAACCCGCTGCTGCAGGCCCGCTGGTTCCTGAAGGAGATGGGATGTTACCACAGTTTCACAGGCGATGTGGTGGATTTCTTCTTCGTGGTCCTCTTCACTGGAGTGCGGATTGGAGTGGGGGCCTGGCTGATGTACTGTGAGCTTGCTTCTCCCAAGCCCAGGTGGTACATTAAGCTGGGTGGTGTCATCATGTATGCTGTCTCCTGGGTTTTCATGGTCAGCATCTGTCGCTTCGCTAGGAGGAAGAGCATGAAGAAGTACCGTGCTTGGAGGAGTCGGAGGAGTGATGAGTTACACTTGAAAACTAATGGACATCTGAAAAACCACTGACTGGATGCTGAGTAAAGACTTCCTCGAGTTCACAATCTGGCAAGAAGGGGATCGTGCCTGAAATGCCACTGTCGGGAGAGGAGCCAACACACGTTAGCAATTCTGGAGCCAGATTTATCCCTGGCATAACTCCACTGAAATCCATGGAGCTATGCCATGGATTCATTGGACCTGCAGTGTTTGGCCTGGCAGAGGCTGGCTCAGTGTGTACGTAAGCATACGCTAAATGATATGAGTGAAAGAAGGGCTAATTTTACAGACTAAACTTAACTAGTCCAGCAGTGCAGGTGTAAATAGCAATGTTAGTAGCTAACTCCTTCAGCGCTGGTAGAATCTTGGAAGAGAGGAGAAAATAACAATAGATCTTCATGTTCAGTGTCCTGTACCATCTAGACAGCTAGAGTGACTCTTCATACTGCTAGGAAGAAGCATGTTCTAGTGTTTCATTGGAGTTGGGATTCCTGGCTCTTCCACCAACTCGTTATGTGACCTTGGGCAAGTCATGTAACTCTAACTCTGTGCCTAATTTCCCCATCTGTGAATTGGGGGTGATGGAGCTGATCCATCTGTGTTATGCACTTTCAAATCTTTACTTGAGAGGTGCTATATAAATGCAAAATGATGGTTGTTACCTGCACTTTGTTCATTATCCCTGTGTTTCCTTTGGGAGAAACGATTTTGGTGGTTGAGCTAGAGTGTGACTCTAGAAAGAACAGGTTTTTTAGGTAGGTTATTGTTTCCTATCCTTGCTAATTCCTTTTAATAACTTATTTAATAACATATTGATAACTTGGTTTTCAGTAGTGTCCAGAAGCTCTAATTAGCACTGGCGCCTTGCAGGACTAGGTGCTCTGTATTCACACCCAAAGACACAGCCCCTGATAGGAAACACTTTTCTGACTTTTTATCTCCTCTTCATCCCTGACTGTTAAACCTCCACCCACACCCTCCAAATACTGCTTTTAGCTCTTGAGTGACCAACACTCTCTGTTATGAGAAGCCCCACCAGGACTTGCCAGTAAGTGGTTTTCTGGCTGATGGACCAAGCCCTGATTTGTCTGCAGAATGCCAAAATTCCCTCTGCTGTGCTTATTGGCCCAAATGCAGGCATAGTGTGGAGCCAGCCTGAGACCAAATGGCATGCCTTGAGATTGTCAGGCAAATACCTTCCCCAAGCTGTAAGTAACTTTTAAAAATAAGAACAGTAAATGCAGGGTGTTTTACTGCAGCAATCTGCAAACAATCTGTACTTGCCGGTTTGGGCAATCTAAAGGGAACAGGGTCCAGAACCTGATTTGTAGTGAAGGCTGTATATTTCTCTTGCCCTTGAAAGTGTCACCCTGGATTCAGGCAGCATATCTGAACCTAGAGTCTGCCACAGTGCTTGGGGATAGTGGGGTACTGTAGGTGAATGTCTGGGAGCTCTATGGAAAAATGATTGAAAAACACTTGAAACTAGCATTGATGTTTTTCCCCAGGACCATAGATACCAGTTTTCACAAGAGTGTTTCCTCTGATCCAAATTGGGATTTCTGGTTGAAGAGTGGCCAACATGCATCTTCAAAATACGGTGGCTAAGGTGGAAGAGCTACCCAGCTTCAAGTCTGTCCTCTGCTCTGTTCAAGCCAGAGACTTAACCTTGGCTCTCCATCATCTGAATTGATGCCTTGACCCCTGGGCTTTGAATTCACTTCTGTCTCCCTGGTTGGATCTGGGTCATTTTGTAAAAGTGAGCATTTTACAGCCTAATAATTAAAGGAGAGAGAGGCACAGAATCTGGCCTTTTTTAAGCAAAAAAGTGAACCTCACTGGGAAAAAAAAAATAAGTGTTACTTATCTGGTCCCATTTGCAGGGAAAAACTGTCCCCCAGTTGGCAGCTTCTGGTGTTTATTTCACTGTATGTTCTTAAGCGCTGTTCCTTTGTTATTGCTGTCATTATTATGATCATTTATTTTGAGCCTCAGCACCAGGCCTCCAGTGCAGCTCAGGTGCCAGTTCTGCTGTGAGCCTTGCCTGTTGCAGCCAAAGACCTGAAGAGCCCAAAGCACTTCAGATTAGCAGAGCCAACTGGTGGGTGAGCTGGTCCTGAAAAGGAAACTTGACTCATTTAGCACAGCGCAGTGATATGACTATTGAACCTTGAAGGGAGACAAGCAGGGCTGGTTGGGGCTTGCTGGTTCTTTCCCAGCTCTGCTGCTGCTGTTGGGCATGTCAAAGAGCCTTTTTGCCTCAGCTTACCCACTTTATTAAGTGGGTACAGTATTAGCTACCTCGCGGGGTGTTTTAATTTGTTAACAGTAAGCCACCTTTGATGAATACTTGGTGGTCTGTGTCAAGCTGTGCTGCATAAAGGCAAAATGCTGTTGCTTTGAGTGAAGCACTTCTCACTATGACCCGTCATCAATGCTTTGTTACATGAACATGGCACTTCCCAGCATCTGGCTTGCCTCACAAAAGCAGGAGTCCAAGGTGTTTTACAGTGGTGCTTATGGGTAGGAGTCAAAAGGAGTAAGCTAGACACATGTAAAAATCAGCCATGCTGCTTCTTGTTCAGGTGGACTCTCAGGTTGAAGAAAGGATGTCTGGTGGGTTTTTTCTAGTAAGGATTACAGTAAATTTGGAGCCAAAAGAGTTTCAGCAGCCAGCCTGACCAGGGAATAAGGGCTTTCAGCAACAAGTCCAAGTCCTGAAGAAATGTAGGTGAAAACAGCCTGTCCATTTCTCAGTGTGGCTGTTGACTTGCCCACCAAGAAGAGTTTCCTGAGCAGTTGTGATGATTTGGACTCTGACCTCTGCTGAGGTTTGGTATGCAGCTTAATGCATAGTAACAGCCCTTCTGTGGGGGCTGTGCAGCCCATACCTGCCCAAATGAATAAGATGTCAGTTAGTGACTGCACTTATCTATGAAACACCTTGCGTGACGATGTTTTGAAAGATAATGCACTTAATGGCTGAGTGGTCCCCTTCTTTGAACTGGGGGGAAACTTGCTTGGAAGAAGTAGAGCACTGTGATCAATGTTGAGGCTTTAGAAGTTAAGCAAGGGCACCAGAAAATAAAAGAGCAATTAGGAATAGCTTCATGAGGTAGAGCTAGCAATGATGTCTCAGAGCAAGGTCTTGTAGTCTGTCTAGTGGGCTCCAGCATAGAATCACAGACCCAGAAGTATAACTTTCAAGCTATGGAGCACATGGTGGGACCTGTCCTCAGGCTAGTCCATAATGGCTAGAGCAAATTGTAAAAGGAAACTGCAGAACTAGTGTGAAATAACAACTTGTGTTTGAATTACTGTGTAATAGCAACTAATGTTCCACCAGTGAATGGTGTAGATGCTTTGTATTATGTTTTATAAAATAAAGATTATTTAATTATATGAGGAATTTGTTTTCTCTCTTTGGATGCAATTCTTAAGTTGTATTGTGTATTGTTGGATGAGTTGGCATTGCCGGTGTAGATGAACAAAGTTATGGTCGGTGGGTGCTTTTTAGGGAGTGAACCAACAACTTGTTAGCTTTCACCATTATTGCTTCTTAGACATGTTAACAGGCAGAGAAACCACTCTTCTTTGCAAGGTTGTCCTGAGGAGTACTTGGTAGTTTGGTGTTTGCTAATAGGTGCTTTCAGGTTGTTGACTGGCTGAGCAGGGTGCATTTCTTCCACAGTGTTTGTTCCCAGGCCTTTCACGCGCCTATCCTCAAGCAACTTGCAGAGCAAAAATGTTTCCTTTGCTTTCCATGCCTTGTATGCTAAAGGAGAAGGTTTTCCTGTGTTTCCACACCATGAACCATGAGCTCTTCTCATTCGTAAACTAAACATTGTTGCCCAGGAATTGCTTCATTGGAACATTTGATGGGAAGAGAGTTTTTTTAGCATTATTTAATATTGCATGGGGGTACTTGCAGCTGTAGAGATGACCCAAAGTCAGCACTGTGCAAAGGTGCAGATTTAGTCTGGGGTCTGAGTCATGCTAGTCTGTCTCTCCACGTGCCTGCTGTGGTGTTATTGCTTACGTACTGGGGAGCTGTCTTCATTCAGAGCCAGAGAGAAACTGCAGGGCTGTGCAGCTGCTGGGAGCTGTGTATATCATGTTCTGTTCACGCCCCAAAACTCCCTGGGCAGGACTGACTGTGCCACATAATCTGCTGTGGGAGATGTGAGCTGCCAGGAGGATGTTGTGCAGGCCTCAGGTCTTGTTTGCATAGGGGCGTCTTTTGCCCTTTATGCAGTAGCTTAGCACTGGGAAAGCCACCAACACACAGAACAGCTTTGTCAAGTGATTTAGAAAGTTGTGCACTCCTTTTAAAAGCTCTGCTTCAAAGGATGCTCCTAAAATAAGAGGAGAGGAAAACATTTCTTTCAGTGATGCTTTCACTGACTGCAGTAAGAGAGCTAGGCACCAACAAGAATTTCTGTGAACCAGGCACTGTATAGACCCAGTACAGAACAAAGGCCCTGCCCTGCATGGTCTGCGCCTGCAGCTCTGAGTGTGTAGCCAAGCCGCGCTCAGGAAAGACCTTAAGTGTTGTGTTGGTAAAGAATAGCTACTCTGCTTTGCTTATGGTCACAGCATTTTGCCAGAGCACACCAGTATGCCAAAAGTCTGTTTTCTATAAATAGTTAAGCCAATTTAGTTGTTTGGATGTAACCCTTAAATCTACCTCAAAATCCTCCAGTGCTGGGGAGCAGCTGTGTAGTGTTGAGCCCTCTAGAGATGCTGGCCTCTTTACGCTCTACAAGCAGCATGGCTGCATGATGAAGGGGTCTCAGGGACTGCAATAATTTATGCTGGGGGTTTGTTTAACCTCTGAGGTAGTCCAGAAGCAGAGAAGAAAGTACAGCAGCATTTTGAAGCTTTGCTTTACAGCTGCAAGCATCTTCCAAGTTTCACATCTTCAGGAACAACATGCCAGAGTCTAGCCTTAACTCAATGGGCAAATATGCTTTGACTGTAAAGAGTGAAATCTGCCCCCTTACCCCCAATTAATTTCATTTTTTGTCTTCCCATTATTTCTTTTAAAGCCGTTCCTTCCCTGCTGCCTGCCTTTTGTTTCTACTGCTGGCCCTGCAGTAAAGCTTTATGAAATTAACCTCCTCCTTCAGTCCTCTACCTTCTTTTTCTAGTTGATCTCCTTATTTGTGTTTGAAGAAATTGCAATCTTATGATATTCAAGGCTTTATTCCCTTGCAACAGTGGTCCAAGCACTGGTGTAAAAACATAGCATCTTAAGTCTTTGGAGTCTGTTATTAGACTAATACCAGTGCTGTCAGCAGGCCTGTTTCTTGGACAAAAAAGGATGAGAGAAAGTTTTAAGCTTTATGGAAGTCGTGGGTATGTTCCTAACACTTGCAGGCTTTGTATAGCTTGGCTGGAAGTAAAATAATGTCTGCTGCCATTTCCAAAGAAATCAAATTTCAGAGATGGAGAGGGAACCAGTCAGCATTAGCTTTGTGCTGCATGAGCAATTTCTGGGCAAGGAGCAACTCTTTTTTGGTTATACCAATATACCAACAGATTTCTCTTTCCAAGTCATCTTCAATATGTGGTCTAGTAAATTCATGTAAGAGAAGATGTTAGCTTTTGCTGGCTTTGTCCTGTTTCCCTCAAGTTCCAGGGGAAGTTTGGCAGCTGATAAATTGGCAATATAAGGGATCTTTAGAACATGACTTTAAGAAGGAACTGAAGAGATCAAGGTGTATGGAAAAGCTTTTGCAAAGTAAGAACAGTTTGCTGGTAGTTAATTTTGTATGGGAAGGAGAAAGTGTTGGTTTCTGTGGCTTCTCAAATGTTACAACATACAGGTTTTCAGCAATGCTTGTATTATGATGTTGTTTGAATTATGTATCATGTCAGAAGGTTAAGATCTGTTCAGTGTAACTGATAATCCTCAAATGCGATGAGAAATAATGTTATTCTCCATCTCTTTAGATTTTACCCTAATAATAAATAACTTTTTTCTTTTAACCCCCCCCCCCCCCCAATCAGAGGACATTGATTCTAGCAGAGAGCAAGAAGGAAACTCATGACAGAATGTACAGCAGCTTCATCTGTCCTTACAAAGGTTGCTGTTTTAATTATGCTGATATGGAAAGAAAGCTTAGTGCTATAAAAATGCTTACTGCAATGTGGATTATCCAGGTTTAGGAACTGTAATAAGCTGTCACAGTAGAAGCTCTGATAGATTAAGCTATCTGTGTCTCAACTAAGTCAGCAAAGTATTGCATTTGTGTCCAAGTGACTTAAAAGCATAGACCAGCCCTGTATGCATTTCCAGGATTTCCAGTGAACTGCATGCAGAACAAGCTGCCTGTCTGTAGGGAGCAAATCATGTGCCTATTTTAAGGTATGAGATGGTAAAAGGCTTTGAAATGCATAGCAATGTGAAGCACAGCACAAATTCATGGGGTTTTTTTTCAGATTAGGGTTGCATCCAGATGTCCATTAGTGGCCATTGGATTGGTCATATTGGTTTCTGAAGCAGGTTGCATCCATGTCGCAGTGAAGCTGGGTAGCATCAGCATAGCATCTGGCTGGAAAATGCAGTGGATGGGCAAGGAGATAGACATGTGTCTGGATTTGATTCAGGGTATCATTACTATCTTCAGCTCCCTCAAAAGTAGAATCTCGGCAAATAATGAAATCCCCCACACATTCTCAGCTGGCTCAGAAGAATCTCATGCTAGAGCAGTTCCCCAGGATCAAAGGGTGCTGAACTAAGCAGCAGCTGTCAGTGCTTAGGTGAGTTTGACTGGATGGAATTGCAGGGTACTACAAAAAAATCAGGAAGGCAGGAAGGTTTAAGTTGTGCTAAGCTTGAGTGCAGAGCCAGGCTTACCCCAGTCCTGACACAAGGTCAAGGTCCTATCCGTTCTTCGGGAGTTACAAATTTATATGCATATTTGGGAAATGAGCTGTCTTCTCTGTTAGCCTTGGGAATCATTTCCTCTCCAGCTGTGCAAGGCGTAAAGGTTGGCTGTTGCCTTCCAAAAGCAGCTGACTCTTTTTTTGCCAGAACGGCAGGTGGCATAGCAATTTATGGTAAGTTTAAATACTGGTGCATTCTATCACTAGTTTTAAATTGATTACTTGTAAGTAGCAAAAGTTAAAAGACTCTTTATCCACTTAATTTTTATGATGAAGATCAGCGAAACACAGCTAATAGCCCATCATGTCTGACTTGGAACACACAATTTTACAAAGCTATCTATTCTTTACTTGAGGTCTGCAGGAGATCCATTGCACTCACAGGTAAGTTGCTCTAATGACTGATGATCCTACCTGAAATGTTGTGAAGGGAAATTTTCCTGAAAAAAAAAATTATTACATTCACTGTTTGTTCATGCTTAAAATTTGAAGTATACCAGCTATCAGAAGCAACACAGTGTGATAAATCTGGCATCAGGGAGTAAAAGAAGTACCATCTTTTGCCGATTTCCTACCTTAGTTTACGCTGTGCCCATAGCAGTGCGAACCCCGTTCATACGTCCGCATCTGAACCCTTAGGCGGTCAGTGTTGAGCAAGCAGAGCACCCTAGAGCTCCACTATCTGACACCCCTTCGAAATGCTTGTTTCAAAAGGGGACCGAGGGTGTGAGCAGGACCTCGCTGTTGAACTGCCAGCGGGGAGGGCGTGGGAGGAGAGGTGCGGTACAAGGCTTTGCCAGCAGATGGCAACGGCTCCTCAGTGAGCTTCGGGTGCGAGGCTGGAGAACTGGGTCTTTGCAAAAGAAACCTCCGTGAAACCTTTCTCTATAAGCCTGCCTTTTCAGGAGTCCCGTATGAGGCACCTCCGAGGAGCTGTCCTTTTTGTGCCATCCTTTAAGTCAAAAGAAGTTTTCCTTCGTAGGAGTCAACCTTCTTTGCTTCAGGGTCCTCCTTACTGGAGCTGCTTAGCTCTGGTCTGGACTGTAAAAAATAGACTGTTGGAGACATTGGTGGTTTGCCCTGGAGACATGAACTGGTGAAGTTAATATGCAGTTTCCACTTCTAGCATCTATGTCTGTCTGATGGTACTATATGTAAATTCAGGCTAAGTGACGGCTTTAGAGCCACCAAAAGAAAAAATCTATTTTAATTGGTACTGCACAGTGTAATTGCTTATTGATTCCTCCCTCCCCCCCCTCCTTTCCTGGATTTCACATTGTAAAACTGCCCAGGCAGAGGTAACATAAATAGGCATCTATATTAGTGTAGGTACACAGTCAGCTCCCACCAAAAAATTCAGCGTTTGCAGAAAAGAGAAGCAGTTATGGTTTCAGAGTCTACTTCTGAATTGGTTTATTAGTGCTTTGTCTTTCTAAGTGTTTCATTAAACATTGAAATGGGAATGCAGCCCATTATGAGCAAGAGTTAATCTACTAAACCGTGTGGCATAAGGGTTTTATGCTTCCTTTTTGTCATTGGTGTAGTTTTGTGTGATGCTTCTTTTGACAATGATGAGCAAATTTTTTGTAAATGTTCAACACTGTCACTCCACCGAATTTTACATCAATTTACTACAGCAGGGGATAAGTTCCCTTCTCGTTCCTATTTTTTTTTCCAGGATTTCCTCCAGCTAATTTTTATTGTCATTATGTTGTTACACACAATAAAATATAATGAAAGTAACAAAAATCATCGAGGCCTAAAATGCAAATGCTGGGCCTGCCATGGAACAGGTCTCCGAGGAGCCTTCCTCTCTCAAGGCACAGTACTTTATGTTCCCTAAGTTAAAAGCGGGGAGGCATTTATTGCAGAAAAGATGCAACAAGGAGGTGTATAATAAATATAGATAGAGGTATTCTGTCACTCCATTACTATTGACCAATGTATTGCATACAGCTGCAGAAGGAGAGGCAGTCATGGCTGCATGTCTTGCATTTCCCCCCCCTTTTTTTTTCCCAAGCTTCTGTCTTCCTCAAAAGAAAACCAAAAGAGGAAGTATAAAATGTCCTGCCTATATATGTCAAGTATCACGCTGAAAATGATTTAATCCCACGCTTCCCCTCTTTGCACTGAACTTCTTCAAAACAACAAATTCTTCAGACTATCAGTCTCCTGGCTTCCTGATTCGTGCTCACTTTGCTCCAAGGAGGAAAAAGCTATATGTTGTAGAGTGGCCGGGTCCTGAATATAGCTTCAAGCAAGGTATGGTCCTGGATGCTTAATGATGTATCTGGTCCTGAGTTTCCAGAAACCTGTTTTCTAGACGCTTTCCAAGTCCAGTGTCCTGGCTTTGAAGAAGTGTATCAAGGTAAGGTTAATTAGAGGGAAGAAGCATGGTGTCCTATGTGATTGGCATTAGCTAATAAGATTATATTGGTCTGTTGGCATTTGGTAGGAAAGACTGATGTTCCACAAGTTCCTCTGTATTGGGAGGACCAGTGTTAATGGCAGCACTCCCTGGCAGCAGAGCTGTCCTGCTTTCCATTCCACTTCTCTGGTGCTCGTAGGCTTTAACTCCTGGCAACATGAGGCGCAGTAGCATGGAAGGTTCCTGAACTTCTAGTATATAGATGTTATTCCTAGGTGTTTGAGAACAAGAGTGCCTGGCAGGAATCTTATTTATGCCCTTGTGTTATCATCGAGATTTTGGGATTAGGTAACGTACCTAGAACTCAGCTTCTGATCTCTTACAGTTTGCTTCATGCTGTTCATGCATTGTCAGGAACAGGCTCTGCTATTTAAATGCATGTGCAGTTGACACAGGCACTTCTCCCTAAAGCTGTGTTGTATACGGCATAAATGGCAGGGAGTTAGAGCAATGTACCAGCAAGGGTATGTTTCTGTTGAGAGCTGTGGCCGAGGAGGGGGAAGTCCAGGCGGTTGAAATTTGAATGTCCAACTATTCTGTATTTAGTAGGTATGGTAATATACAGTCTGTTGCTCACCTTTTCGTATTGGAGGGAGTTTTTTTGCATTAAGAGAAGGGGACCACGAACAGGCCCTTGGCTGCAGTGTTTCTGGAAGGCCGAGGAATGCGCAGGGAGGGATCAGTTCTTGTTCTGATCTCGGATTTTTGTTGACCTTCACCTGCGAGGAAAAATTCCCAATGAAACGTGTTGCGGAAATGCAGGGAACGCGCGATTTGATACGGGGCTATGAAAGGTCTGGGCGTAAACAGCACGGCCGGTGACTGTCTGAGGCTCCAGAGCTGCACCGCTCCTGGCACCTTGCTATTTTAGTTTTCTGTTTCTTTCTGTTGTTAAGTGTCTTCGGTGTCCTATTTTCCACCCCGCGTACCGTGCAGAGGGAGGCACGCACGCTCCCTGCCCCCAAGAGCTTGTGGCAAGAGACGAAACAGAGGAGCGGGATGGCTGGAGATGGAGCCCCGGCAGGGATGGGAAACGGAGAGGGAAACCTCTTCGGCAGCGATACGGCAGGCCAAAGGAGGAGCAACTAAGTTGCGATGGGATGAGGAGGAAACACCCCCCCGCCGGCCTGGAAAAGGCCGAGGCTGTCCCGGCAAGGGCCGGCGAGTGCGGCGGAGCCCGGCCTGGCGCCCGCCTGCCCCGCTCCCCGCAGCCGGGGCAGGCCGCGGTGCCTTGAAGGAGAGGGCCGGGCGGACTTGCGCCTGCCGGAGACCAGCCCGGGGGGACCTCCCGGGGGTCGGCCGAAACCGCGGGGCTCGGCCCGGGGGGAAGGGGCTGGATGAGGAGGAATGCCCCGTGCGGGGTGCGTGTGGAGTGGAGGGGGCGCAGGACCGGGCCCGGCTGGGGGGGTGTGTGAGGAGAAACCCCTCCCCGGCCCCCTCCTGCGCCGAAGGGGAAGGGAGAAAGACGCCCGGCACCCAAACGCCCGCACAGAATCCCCGGGGG
>NW_010973209.1:4784950-4809415 GCF_000737465.1 Haliaeetus leucocephalus | reverse complement strand
CCCCCCCCCCCCGCCCTTGAACTGAATTTGTCCTCTGTGCATGCCTCTTCTGGAGCAAGGCTGGATCCTGAACCTCAGTGCATGTGGGGGGCAAAGCCTCGTTAATATTCCTGCAGTAATTGTAAAATGTAAATTGGATAATACGACTCATTGCCAAAGGCTCCAATGAGTGGCACACAGTCCACAATCACGGACAGGTCAGTATGAAATGAGATTTCTTCTTTTTTTTTTTTCCATTTCTGAAGTCTAGGCTCTTCCCAGAGCTCGTGTGCTTTGTGTTCTGACTTCAGTGACAGACGGGATCAGAAAAGCGGGATTAAATCTGAGTTTCTGGGAATCAGCATGTACCTAGGGTGGCTGACTGTCAAGACAACTGGGTTAACTTTGAAACTGGAGTATTTCAAGTCCAACAGCTTTCAAGCCTGCCAGGCTGACTTTGTAAGAACCAGGGACTGCAATTCAGCTTCCAGCACGGGTTGGTGTTGGGAGGAACACCAGAAGGAACTGTTTCTGTGAGACGTTAAAGCAGGAAAAGTGACAAGAGTTTGAGTTCAGATTTGAGCTGTATCCTAAAAACCGCGTAGAGGATGCACTTGCTTCGCATTAGGTCAAGCATTGTAGCCTTCCAAAGAGAGGTCACTTCAGGTGAGGGCAGGAAGGATAGTTGATGAGCAGGAATGTCTGCTGGTGTCTACGCGATGTTCCTTGCTTTAGATACCTGCTTAGGCCTCTGGGCTTCTCTGCAGGTGCTGCCATGTGCATTTCATTAGCAGTCTGGGGTTCTCTCCCTTGTACTGGGATGCTTCAGAGGCAGGGGAAAAAATGTATTTTCTATTGTGAGAAAAAAATTGGGTAGGAAACCTTATGTGCTTTTGAGACAGAAGTATGGAATGAGCATCTTCAGGTTTTTTTTTATGGTAGTAAAAGATACCTTTTTGATGCTTGTAAGCTGAAAAAACTTCTCTTTTATTGTGTATTTTATTATATTCTCCTTTATTTTGCCTATTTGGTGGTTAAGGTGTGAATGCCTGTGACAAAGGCCTTGCTGCTTAGGCCTTTCATGACCAACACAAGCAGTTCTGGCACAGAAGAGAAGCCAGGGCTGAGACAGAGGGATTATGCTTTTGGGTGCCTGAGATCACCTTTTAGACTCCAGGTGTGGGCAAGAAAGAGAGTGAGTGTAGTTCTGACACTTAGGCTTTGTCATGGCTCCACAGGTCTTAACAGACAGTACAGCGTCTGAGCAGTGCAAAAGGGCACTAGCACAGCTCGGAATCACGTATGGTCTGTGTTTATGACTGTGGTGTTCATAGAGCACTAAGTCTTTGAAATGAGTTGTGTAGTATGTTTATACTAGCAGAATAGGTGACAAAAAGAAAACTCTTAACTTCTTCCTCTTTTGTGGTGCATGTGTGTGAGAGATTTCTGAGTTGCAGGACACTTTTCATCTGAACCAGACCAGACAGTGACAGTAGAAGGTGGCATTTCAGTGACTTTGTGAGAATGTTGTCAAGTACTTAAGAGCGTATGTATTATGATAGGTTGCAAGATATCAAAAGGAACGACAGGATTCTCATACCAAGAAGCAGTTGAGTGATACATAGGAAGGAGAAGCATGAGGACAGGGAATTTAATTTGCTTCTTAGTAAAACAAAATACTTTCCATTATTGAATTGGAACAGCCAAACTGAAAATGTAGCATAGACAAAAAAATGTCTCATTTCCTTTTGCTTTCAGTCTTGTCAGGAGGATGTTTCTGTTTGGTGTTCCATTAAGGTTCTGGTTGAAAAGACTTTTGATGTCAGGTAAGGAGCTGTCTCCACAACCCTGGCAGTCGGAGCTTTCTGGCGGCGGGGTTGTGTGATGGTTGGGGGAATGTGGGGAAGCAGGGCTTGGCCTTGCCACTACTCTTCACCTCTGGCCTTGAGGAGCCCCAGCTCTGGGGGTGCAAAGGGAATTTGGTCACTGTGGCCCATTCATTCCCTGGCTGAACCTTTCGGCAGAGCGCTGGATGTGGTGGTGGTGCGTGTTCTCATCACATGGATGTCTGCTTACTAGTGTCTGGAGCAAGGCAGCTCCATTTTATCTACAGCATTGTGCAGGATCTGGAGGGGGGTGGTTTTCGGTCACTATTGTCCTAGCAGTACGTTGGTGTAAAGCTTGCTTTCCCATTAGGCCCAAGAAGCCTCTGTATTGCCTCTTTAAATCGGGCTCTTAAGCTTGGAATGTAAAGCAGGTACAAGATAAATAAACTCAATGCTTCCAGTGTCATTAGATCTAGATGGCATAAATAATATGATATATTCTGTATTTATTGGTGACCTTCCTTGCTGGGATCAAGTTGGGAACTGCCTTAAAACAGAAAAAGCCAGCTTGCATCTGTGCCAAATGGTATTATGAATATAATAGGGTAGCATGGGTCTGCATTTTTCTCCATATTAGCTTTACCTACTTGCATTTTACATATGTATTGCTGCTTAAATCCCTGTTACAGGCAGCAAATATTTCCTTTTGTATCCCTTCAGTTTAAGGTGGCAATCATACCATCTGTTTTGATAGCTGTTTGACATTTCCCTTGTCCAGGTTGCACTTGTCCCATCCTTTACGTGTTTTATGTCTTTTAAGGTCTTATTGATGATGTCATGTATGGCATTGAAGTATATGTAAATTAGAAGGAATATATGAATGGCCATTTCTAGTGCTGTTCTGTAGCCAGTATGATAAATGATTTTTTTCATTAAGCCCCCTCCTTTTTTTCCTTCTTTTTTTTTTTTTCCTCATAGTCTTTTCTTCTTTTTCCCAAGAAAGTTCAATGGATTTTGGTATCTGAAACTATGCTGAAATACAGTCATGCCAGTTCATATCTCATGTGTCTGGGATAATTTTCTCTGTGGACCAAACCTTAACCCAGTTAATTTCGATAATGGTTATGCTTCATCCCTGAGTTGGATTCTGTTATCCAGCTGGCTCACGAAACAACATCGTTTTCTTATGTCTTTTTCCTCCAGTGTCTTAAGACTGGAGGGAAGTGAGTGCCTGGGAGTATGGGGGAATACCAGGTATTAAAAAAAGAGACATAACAGATGTTAAGACTTCTGAGAGTGTAATGACTGTTCAGCACAGTTACTGAAGAAGCATTTGACACATGCCATTCCCTGTCAGCTACTCGGCAATTGGAGAAACATGTAAAGGGTGCTAGCAGAAAAAAAGATTATCTTGTAACAGAGTACTTGAGATTTAGAAATACATAAGCAAAATGTGGTCCAGGATAGCCATGATGCCCTGCATGGCTTCTGATGGTATGAGAGAGTCAGAACTTTAAGCAGTGACATTTACTTCCCCTTCTTTCTTTCAGGATGTTCTTTTACTTTGTCAGCTGCTTCTTTTCATAATCCTGTTGCCCAGTGGACCATATCAAACAATTCATCTTCAGCCTTATTGCAGTGCCACTTTGTGTTTGTAAACATTTACACCCTCTTAATTTAATCCTCTCTTAGCTATGCTGTATTTGTTTAGAGGCCTCCTAAGGTGGCATTTATCTTGATTAACTTAATAAGTCTTTGAGGTAGACATCTTTATCTGAGCTGTTTGTCTAGATTGCCTTTATAGTTAGTGGAAGAAAATAGGCACATCTAGGGGACCATTTCTTATCCTAAAGTAGGTATCTGAAATTGATCAGGTGAATGACAAAATGCCTGGATTTAGGTGAGATTTACCATACCTTTTAGCCTGAAAATTTCTGGTTTTGTTCTTCCTCGAATTCCTGTCTAGTTACTAGTGCTAGGTTGTTTTTTTTGTTGCTGGATGCTGTATTGGGCTGTCAGTGTGAGGATTTTGGAAGGGGGAGATTGGACGGCAGGGACTATCTAAGGCCAGCTTTGGGACCTCACTCTGGGTAGTGGGTGGCTGGGTAGGGTACATTAAAGGAGGTGTTTTCCTGTTACTTCTGCGAGACTGCATATAAGCGTGCCTGCGTTCGCTTGCTTCAGAGCTCTTCTGGCCCAGAAGCACTCGGGCAGGCCGGCTGGCTTTGGGCGTTGCTCTGTTCTGCTGTTTGTGGCAGGCGACACATGGCTGAGCGAGATAAGGGTTTTATTCTTTGCAAGGACATACTGGGGCCGGGATGAAATTCGGCCATTTGCAGGCTCTGGTTGGCCACTAAAGGATGATCAGAACTCTGCTGTATCCTGTTATGACACTGAAGAAACATTTGTATGCGATTAAATTTTTTTTTTTTTTTGTCTCATAGTTAACTGTTGTTTTTTTTTCTTCCTGTAACCATTCCAAACGCTGAGAGTTGAGCAATTGCATAGCTACAGAACTTGCTTTATGTTTTTCTCTGTTTATTAAAGCACAGTAAAAGAATGGAGGCTCTTGCTACTTTTGCAGTACCTTGTTGAGGAACTGATGACTCTTCCTATGCAGTTGCTTGCAAATGAGTTTTATTTATAACAGTGCTGTAGTTTCTGTTGCTATGATTGGAAAGTAGGAGAGGTAGAATTTACACATAATTACCCTTGAGAGGTTTTAATTGTCGATTTGCTCCTGACTTGGTACTAAAATAGACGTTAATTGTTTCTTATCTGCTTAGATGCACTTTCCCTGTCTTTGGCTGTTTGTAAGTCCCCGTAGTAACTGGGACTTCTTTAACTGTATGGTGGGAAAAAGGTTTTTTTTTTTTTTTTCCAGCAGGGTAAGAACTTAATAGAAAGTCATGCCTTAATGTTACTGAGTAGCTAGATGTTATTATCGTGCATTTACTTAATTAGTAGAGTTTGTAAAAACTAATATTTATGGAAAGCGGGCAGCAGCACAATGTCTTGTTTCTATGGACTAAAAAGTGTAATAGTCATCAAGACAAGTCTTCTTGTGCTTTCCATCGTTGTACCTTCACTATGTTTGCAAATTAGTAGTTGACATAGCCTCTGCATAAGTCATTTTTTATTTTGCTTTTATTGAAGCTGTCAGAAGAGAGTACTGTCTGTGATGTTTACTATTGGCTAGGAAGCAAATGCTACCAGTTGATGCTGCATGGTTTATTAGGGTTTTTACTGGAGACAGAAGTCAAGGTGAGCTTGATTTTCTAGTTTTGAATAGAGCTGTGGGCGTCATGATTATTTGGGTGGAGGCAGGAATGATATTTCATCTGTTAGCCCAATTGTATAATTCTCCCTGTGCACATAACTCCTATTATGGCATTTATTAGTGTTTCAAATGGATAGATTAGGAACGGTACTGGCATGTAGGCTACTTCAGTTTTAGACTTCCAAAAATCTTGTCCAGATCTACAGGAATCAGGGCGTGATACATTCAGCAGCAAAAAATACTCGCCAGAGCTAATTGTGGAAAGCCTAGAGAGTATGAGGGATTGCATGAAAAGTCTGGAGAACTGGCCTGGTGATAATCTGAGCTCTTCAGATACCATTCCTGTCAAAGTGATATCCATAGGGGCCTAGGTAAATGTGAAACGTAAAAACCCTCCTGCAAGATGGAGGGACCTCTTTGACGTTTCCAGCCTCATACAGTCCGTTCTACAGAGAACTCTTAGACTGACTTATCACGGTAGGGTTTGAGTGCTGGTAGCGCGTTGACACAACTAATGACTGTCATGTATGGGTTGCCCTTCTCTGTGTTGTGCCCCTCCCCTTTCTTCCTGTGGACAATTGTTTGCACATTGGAGTATTTCAAGATCACTGTTCTGTTTTGTTAATGCCTGCTGCTGTCCTATTTAGAGATGCCTGAGAAGAAATGTGTATCTTGCCCTTGGAGCAGAAGTTGCTGAGGTCACTGGTGAGCTTTGTGTGTGTTAATTTGTAATCTTCTGGGACCAATCTTTATAAAAAATTGACTTCTGTATTGATGAGCATGACCCATATAGGAGAAGAGTTTTTTGGTCCTTGAGGGTGGCAGCATTGACCACAGTCTTCCTGCTGGAAGTCAAAGTAGTCTTCTGTTTACTCTCAGAACTGTTCTGTATCATATCATAAAAGTAGTGATTTAGGCATTGAAGATTATTTGGCAGTCCATCTGAAGGTAGTATAGAGCATTTTCATGTATTTGCCTGGGGAAAGCGGTGCAGGTAGCTGTACCAGTTATTTTGCATATTTCATGACTGTATCCCAAGGTGTTTTGATTATTTCAAGAAGTGGGGTCTCCTAGTGAATTTGTGCCTCAAGCATTTTGTGTGAATCCTGTTCAGTGAGTAGCTTCAGTGCCTGCTTCTGTTTCCCTGCTTTCCCAAAGAACTTTGGAGTATCTATCATCAACAGGATTTTTGACATTAACTGGTTTTTTTTCCCGTTTTTTTCCACAGTGTTCTGAGTAGCATCGTTTGCCTCTCACGGTTACAAACATCAACCCCCACCCTGGCCAGCCCAGTGTTACAGCTTGTAGTTATGCAAAGTGTCTCAAAGAGGAGCAGTGTTTGCCTTGGCCTGGAGACTGAATTCTCCACTTAAACCTCTAGGTGGTCCTTCTGGGTCACCGAGGAAGTATGCTGGCTGTGCTGCTTGAAAGATAAGCTTAGGCTGTTGCTTTCAAGGCTTTATCCTCCAGGTGTCTCATCAAATACCTCTTCCTTTCCTCTGAAAATTAGCAGTAGGAGACTTATCTTGTGTAAGAAATGTCAATAGCACTAAGAGAAAATAGACTTGAATGTCTGCTTTCTGGTAGGTGATGCTATGTTCTGTTCTCTGGCCCTGTTCTGGATAATTATTAGGTTTAAAGAATAGAAGTGTTAGTTCATGTCTCAGCTTGATTAAACTAAGGGTCAGGAGCCTGGATGTAGACAATGTCTTAACATCAGAAGAGAGGGCTCAAAATGAGGACAGGGGAAGCAGTAGCAAAGTAATTAGTAAAATGAAAAGGGATGTAAAAGGTGCAGTGTTTAATTAAGAATGTACAAGGGATAAAATACAAGGCAGGATACAAACAAAATAGCAACAGCACACTTAGAAAAAGACAGGAAGAAACAAGGTTTACTCATTTTTCTTTTAAAAGAAAACATTTAAAAATAAATATATTAAAAATGACAGGAAAAAGCAGTATCCTTATGTTTAAAATGTAAGCATAAGTATAAATAGCAAAACCAAAACAATGTTCAGACTGTGACATTCACAAATTGTCTACTAAACATCATTATGTTTTGCTATTACTCTGCATCCTTTCCTTGAGAATTTTCAGTATTGTGTCTGTTTGACTTCCAAGACCAATGGACAGGAACCCTTTCTTGCATAGTTGTGCCATTTAGTGAAGTCTCATGGTAAATAAGAAACACTGCTGTTTACGTTTGTTGGCAAACGCTTAAATATTATCTATGTGGCTATTTTCAGCTTTGTTTTGACAACACTGAAACTTCTGGGCTCTGATGTCAGTTGGTAAGGTACTTCATTAAATTGCTCTGGCACTGGAAAAGCAAATGAATGGTGTCCTTCCTGAGGCTGAATACTTGAGGTGGAAAAGATCCTAAGGCATAGCACATGAGTTCCTGTACTTGAAATAATTTGGTTGTAATCTGTCTGGATCATTGTCATATTGGTTAGTTGGATACTGTCAGATGTCCTGCTGAAGATAGGCAGTGTCCCTTGCAGTACTGACGTGCTAAGAGTGTTTGCTGGCCTGGAAGTGGCACTTGGGTCTCAGTTCATTTAAGGGTTCAGAAAAACTAAACCTTTTATGATCAGGGAAGAGGGCTATGTAAAAGATGGACTGAACTGTGTAAATTGAGCAAAAGGGCCTCTTTCGGTGGTTTATAAAGAAGTTGCAGTGTTGATGCTAGAAACCTAAGGGAGAATCCTGAGGTTATGAGAGTTCTTGGTTGCTCTCAGTTAGCCCAAGAAATGTGTATGCAAGGGCAAGACTCAAACTGGTTTCTATCTGTTCCTGAGCTCTTGAAATACGTATTGGAAGTCTTCAGAGATATTGGTGGAAATTTTAATTTTATCCAAGTGCTCTTCCTCCTTGAAACCGTGAGTAGCAGCACAACTATTCTTGTTTATGTGAGAAGTTGATGTTGAATTTATTTGCAGACTGTGAATCCTGGTTCGTGGTATCACGGGCAATCATTTTACCCAGAGCTTGGGTGACTTCCCAAAATGAACCAGTAACCTGTGAGGGGTTAGGTACTCTTTTATGGAGTCCTGCATGAGCTGTAGTGCTGGAAGGGGGTTGGAAAGTTTAGGTGGGACCTGAACTGACCTGAGTAAGCACTTCCAAGTCTGGAGGAAAAGACCCATCTATTTAATGAAGCACTAGACTGATCTGAGACAGGTACAGGATTCTAAGTCCACCACTCCCGTAAACGTACAAGCTTCAACCTGCAGGCTTACCTAAAGTATCTGATGGCTGCTTGAAAGTCTTTTTACCCTGTTATGATAGTGGCTGTTAGTGTAGCTTATTGGCAGCACATCAGACAAGGCGTCTCCTCTCAGTACTCCTGTGGCACAGAGGCACCATTGCATGCTTCTGTTGTGCCCAGATGCAAAAGGATATTCTGATCAGTAGGGACTGAGATCAAAGCTACCAGAAAAGTGCTGGAAAAAGGGGAAAATAAGAGAATTGAAGGAGGGAAGCTATAATGAGCACAGAGAAAAAGGAAATAGGAAAAAGCTGCGATGTAAGACATGAGAAAGTCAATAGGAAGTGAGCGAGAGGGAGAGAAATGGGAGAGGTGGTGGCAACTGCCAGATAGGAGAGAGGTTTCCTGTCCACCAGTGCATTCTGAAGGCACAGGTCAGCTGTAAAGGACTAAGACCCAGTGGTGTAAGGCAAAAAACCCTGACAAGCCAGGGCTGCAACTGTGTTGAGTTTTCTGCGGAGGACTGAAGATAAGTTTTTGGTGTCCGGGAGTACCTGTCTATTTCTTGAGGAGGCTGTGTGGATGCTGTTTGGGACCGGAACACTCTTTCAGCCATTGTAATGCCTTTTAAAATTTTGCTCTGACTTGAGTGACAGCAATCCCATGTGACAGTGTCTGAGCCATGATGATAATAACTTCTGTTCTTTTGTTAAGTGGCTTTCAAAGTTCTTGCTTGCAAGTGAGAAAATAATGCGGTTTTCTGGTCTGTGTTGATAGGATATTTTTTTCTGCCTTCTGAAAAATTATGATTATGTGATGTCCCAAATTAGGCAGTGACTTCAGCCAAAAGTAAGCTGTTCTTCTCAGGTCACTTCTGGCTTTAAAAGGGTGATTTTCCCCACTGCTGCAGACTGCTGTATAGCCATCTAACCTGACTTAGGTAGGCAGCATCATAACAACTTTGAAAAAATATTCAGGGGAACTGTAATAGAACGGGATGAATTTATACGATGTGAACTCTCTAAATGCAAGGGTGGGAAGGAATAATGGTTTATCAGAAATACTTCTGCATCAAAGATAAAAGGTCTTAGCTTAGAGATCTCATAATGATGAACTGCAGCTCTCAAGCTGGCAATTTGTTCTTGCTGTCTGTTGAGAGACACAAAATGATAGGTTGTGGTTTGCCCTGCGTAGTCCCTGCGGTTTCAGTAGCGGAAGTGGTTCATGTGGGTGCAGATCTGATCTTAGCAAACCAACAGGCTCAGTCATTTTGGCTGGTGAAGGTGGTATGGGGATACTGCAGAGAGAGCCATTTGCAATTGTTGTGGGATTTTCTTTGTTGTAAGGATGCGTCAAAGTCTGTAGGGCACTGGTAAAATGAATACCTTTGTTGCAGACTGCTTCTCTACCCTTGAGTTATAATAGAACCTTCAGCAGTAAAAGAAAATATCTTGTAATAGTTCAGAAATGGGTACATGATCTAAAAGAACTTTGGTCTGTATCTGGTTTAGTTGCTTCAGTGGCAGGGGCCTTGGTGTACCGAGTTTGATAACACTCAGCGGCTGGTAAGTATAATGTTGCCAAGGACTGCAGCCCTTTCAGTGGTATTGAAAGCCCTGAGTTTTACACTCGGATACGTCAGGTCTATGAAGTTATGTAAAATGTTCAGCCCACTCACATTATGGAAATTGTTGTGAGAATAAAACCGTACAATACTTAGGGAATAAAAAAAGGCAAGTACACTTTCTGTCCTTCCAGTGTGGAAAGATGTAGGAAGGTTGGTGATAGATTTAAATGCTAGAGTGTTGTTTACTTTGGATGTTAACCAGTTCAATTTCAGCTGTATGTGTTGCATAGCAAACCTTGACCTCCTCTCCCTTTTCCTTTTAGTAGACTTATTATCAGGTTTTGCACTCATCTGTGAGACATTAACCATGTTTTCTGGTGTCTGCACCTGTTCACCCGTGCCTTTGACTCCCCCTCTGCAGACGGGGTATCTGGCTGTGCTCTGGCCCTAGTAATCCAAATGTGCAGTCCCTGGTTTAGGCCAGAAAAACACTTCTCTCCTGGTAGTGTGAAACGTGCTTGGCTGGTTGTGAGATACAGTACTGCTGCCTGGCGGGTGCCAGGCGAAGGGGAAGAGTGGCTGTGTGCTGGTCACGGCTTGTTTTGACAGTTAGTACCAGCATTACTGGAGGAGGTTCTTTCTCTTAGCAGAGCTCCTGGGTCACGTGTAAAGCAGAAGCAGATAATTAAGCTTAGCTGGAAGGGGGAGAGGAAATAGCCTTGCAACAGGTTTGAGTTTTGGGTAGCCTGCAAATCTAAATGCTCTTTCTGGAATTCAGCCAGATGGAGAGAACCTTCCCTTCTCCCTCCCCCCTGCCTTTTTTTTTTTTTTTTTTTTTTTAATTCTTTATGGCTTTGCTGCTACTGGGAGGCAGCTTCACTGAGCCTGCTTACTGCAGTGACAAGAACATCACAGTAGCTTGGAGTGTGCTAAAAATCTTGCTTCATTTGTTGCCCTTCATGTATGGAGAAAATGGCTCCTTCAGATCTATAACATCCTTCTTGGAATATTGATGGGTTTTGATCAGTTGTTAGATCAGCAAATGGCTTCAGAAACTCCACCAAAATAAGTTAGTTCCTCTGCTTTGATTGGGAAATGGGAATGTATTTTTCCCAAAAATAAGTGTTCATGTAGAGTGTATGTAGGGATTTAGTTTTTTTTTTTTTTTTTTTGTTTTTTTTTTTTTTTAAATGAAATGTCTTTTAGATCAAAACTGCAATTGGCCCCAAAAGAGCATTTCAACAGCTAGGTAAAGAGGAAAAAAAAAACAACCAAAGAACATACAAATAATGAGGTGGGTTTTGGATTTTCTTTTGTTTCTTTATTTAAAAAAAAAAAAAGATTTGTAATTGGTTGTGAGGATAGGCACAAAGGGACTCTGGACACTTCAAACAAGGACTGTTCTGTTCAGGGACCTTGTTTATTTAAATCGCCATGTAAAATCTCTTCATCATCTTCTCAAAGTTGTGTTTGGATCAGTTTGCTGTGATAGTAAATTTGAAATACAACGATTAGCTGTATGGCAATGAGAAGCCTACTCAAATATCTGGGACCCAAAAATGGAAAGCTTGTTTCCTGTGGGATTTTAAGAAATACTTTCTCAGTCATGGTAAAGCTAGTAGCATTCCTGAAGCTGGTTGTGTGCTCTGAGAATCCATGAGCGCTGCATCCTCCCTTTGTCTCTGTTACCTCTCCAGCTGTGTGCACACTGGATATAGATGTCAGGCTGCATGACTCTGGCACAGAAATAACAGATCTGTGGGGCAGCCCTTTGTCAGTGACGAATACTTTGGCTGTCACTGTGGCCTCAGGATCTGTTTCTCGATAGCAGTCAGCCCAATTCAGTTGCATGATAACGTGCAGGAAGAAATGTCCAGTAGCAAATGGGTTTTCTCTTGTAAGATTGCAAGCCGCCTGTGCTCTCCCCCTCCTCTCTCTTTTCCATCACGCAGAGGATGCTTGCTTAAAGCACTTCTGTTGGCATCTTGGTGGTTTCATGATGCAGTGGGTCTGATTACATATACTCCATTTCAGAACCCTGGGCAGAAAACACCTTGGGAGACATTGCCTTACCGTGGGCCATTCACAAATTTAAAGAAAACTGTATTTCCCTTGCTGATTTAATGCACTGAGTACTGAAGCTTTGCTGGTAATCAGAGCTTAACTTATGTTTGCAAGTTTCTTCAGTTACTTAAACTCACCTGTTGGTTATGGTGATAAGACAACATTTTGTTTAATCCTGTGAGGATGTTTGGCTGTGGACAACTGCTGATGGGTAGTGAACATATTCAGTTAATACAGTATAGCGGAAATTGGAGAGGGAAGTCTGTATATTGGCATTTGGAGCATGCTTTGATAAAACATTGAGGAAGTTGTGGTTTCTTGCAAGCATGGATGACTCTCAGATCTAGCTGATAAGAACAAGTATATTAACGTTTCTGTAGGTGAGCTGCATGCGTGCTCTGCTTAAATGGAAATGATAATACTTAATTTTGTATATTTGATGATCAAATGTTATCTGAAAAGCAGCTGCGATTACTGCAATTTGCCTGGTTTTAGCACTATTGCCCCTCCAGAGGCTAAAGCAGGAAGTGTCTCTTAAGGCTGCAGCAGTACTCAAGCTTGCGAGTAAATAATTAAAAAAAAAATCAGATGAATCAGCTACCATGCCCCGCTAAAGTGCTGGCCTGCCTCTGAGGAAATATACTGTCATAATTACACTGGTATAACTAGCTATGTGAACGCTCTTGCTTTGGAATTTCAAAGTAGGGGGCAGATGCACTGTTATAGTTAAAATGGTAAAGCTTTCTGGCAAGATCTAAACCCTTCTTTTTCTCCCTGCCCATCTCCTGGCCCCTTGCATGGCTTCAGTGGTGTGCTTTAGGCATGATGATTGCTGTGAAGGGGGAGATGGAGAGCCCTGGAAAAGACTGTTGATTATGCATTGGCTTGAGGGCAAAGGAGAAATTGTCAATAGGACAGACTCCAAACTAAAATTAATTCTAGGGGAGATAACTCAAACTGGTATTTGGCTCATAGACAATGTCTGGAAGCACTGTGAACTCTAAATATTAGTGGTTGTATGTTCCTTGTCACACTGAAGTGATGAGAGGATACAAGTATGTTCTAGTGCATTAAGGAAATGGATTTCTGCATTTTCAGAGGCTGGGGCTATGAGTACAGGTATTGCTACCTTGCATTTTGTGGGGTTTTTTTCCTGCTTTTAGAATTTGGGCATGTAAGGCTACAGATGCAGGGTACAGTAATGATAAAGCTGACTTGCTTATGGGGTCAATATTTTGATGCAGTTCATGTCTTTTATTTTTTTAATATGTATTGTACTGTAAAGCTGGGGTGGGGTGAAGTCTAAGGTGATTTGAGAACGACCTGCAAAATCCTTTGGAAAGAATAAGTCAAGCTTCCTCTCCCTGTTTCTCAATGTATAGTGAGCAGTTAGTGGAGTTTTTTTAGGCCTGAAAGTATTTATTGCTGAAAATTTCCAGCTCTAGAGTGTATCATAACAAGGTATTGAGTGCTAAAACCATGTTACCAGTCTTGTGTTTTTATCTCTTTCAATTATGACACAATTTTAGCAACTATGTTCAGCAGTTTGCTATGAGTTAAGTAGATTTTGTCTTAGAAAATGGAGTATCCCTGTTCTTGGTTTTGGCTTGGTTTTTTTTTTCCCTCTTTTCAAATTGTCAACTATATAGTAATTACTTGTCTCTCCCTTTAGTATTCTGTTCTGGCATTGACTCAAGTATGAGTTTAGTGACTGGCATAAATATCGTATTTTGGAGCTGTTTTGGGGGGCTGCTTTTTTTCATAGCAAGCTTACTGGAATCAGTTGAACTTAATTCAACGACAGGATAAGCAAGAATTTGTTTAGATAGGCTGTTCTGAAATGTTTAATGCCTTCTAAAATTGTTCATGGTAAAAGATCAAGGAAGGAAACAGTATGACCTTTTAAATGGAGCTCCCTATATCCCATTTTCTTATGCCAGAAGTCAGCCCAGACAATGAGAGACTGAAAGGATTAGGGTTCCCTTTCATAAAGGATCTTTCACTTTTTGCTTTTACAGATAGGTATTTTTTTGATTGTTTCACAGATTTAACAGACTTCACAGCTGTCTTTAAATGTTTCCATATTTGTACCAAAACTTTCTTATTTTAATTATTGTCTGTAGAAAATTGTCCAGCACCATGTTGTGTGTCACAGTAGAAAAATGGTGGGTCCTTCTGTAATTTTTTCTTTGGCTAGCAGATTCTTTACTTCAGTAATACTTTTTATGAGTAAATGCTTGCAACTAACAGTTGTGCTTAAAGTTTTAATGACTTCAGTGCTTTCATTTTTTGAAGATGATATTTTTTTAAGCACTGCATTTTGCTTATGGTTAATGCAGCCATGCATTAAAAACAGACAGATGTGGTTCAGTCTTGTAATGATTGACTCTGTAAAGTAGGTTGCCAGCGTAATCCTAACTTGTGCTGATATGTGCTTTTTAGTCAGCTGGCTGGAGCCCGGAAGGTGGGTTTTGTTCAGAGCAGTGCTAGAGGATTTGTATGGTGAATCATTCAGTGAGGTGCCTAATAAATTGGGTTGTATCTCAAGCAATAGAGAGCTGTTATATTTTCTGATCTTCTACTCCTGCTTTTGTATTTTCCCACCCTGCTCAGGTTATCAATTTCTGTCATGTCTTAAATCATCTTTGCTTTTTCCTTTGTGGGTGGTGCTTCTCTGGAGCTTGGCCTACATGAGATTTGATCTCCTCTTGTTTCTTCTGTGCCAGCTTTTAATTTGAATTTTGCCTGGCATTCTACAGATGCTTTCCCTTGAGTTTCATATAGTGACTGCTGAAGTTGTGTCCGCTAGTGTACTTAGAAAGTTGGGGGTATTTCTTAGGGGGTTCTCATCTGGTATCTAGGATCCTAAAAGCATTTGGTTAACTCTTGTGTAGCAAAATGCTCTGACACCTGAAAGCTTTCAGGTCATTTGGCTTACTTGCATGTGATTTTCTAGCACTCAGTTTAACTTTCCTTCCCAAACACGTTGTATATGCCAAGTATCTGTGACTTCGTTTCTGTACCTCATAGGGTGCCACGCAGGCTTCTCTTACTAATCTTCTAAAAAAGGAATTGTGGTACTGATTTAAGATAGAATGGCTGAGTACTGGTCAAATAATCTGGATAATATTTCTACTTCAGCAATTGTTGATCTACTTTTTTACTGCAAAAACAATTTCCTGTTTCTGTACCTCAGTTTCCTATTTTTCAAACTAAGTTCCAGTAATTTAAGGCACGTTTCTAAGGAGCTGAAATAATGAAGGGTTTGTATATGTGAAGCAGTGGTTTTGTAAAATTATTACTTTATCTGATGTAAGCTCTCCTTAAATTGTCTACTCTGACTAGCAGAAATTCCTAAGAGGAAGCTTCTGTATCTTTAACTTCCACTGCCTCTTATGTAATGCAACATACTTTGGATATTCAAATGAAATATTGACTCATTTGTTCATCGAGTTTTCTTCTGTTTTCCATAAAGCATGCCCAGAGTAGCCAAACAGAAGATTTCTTAGTTGTATGTTGCTTGTGAGTTGTTGACATTTCAGGCCAATAAAAGTTTATGAAAGAACACGATCTATGCTGTGAAGGCAGAGAGGGTGAACTTATCCACTCCGTGTGTGTAAAGTCTGCTCAGTTCTGCACATGGTAGAAAATCATCTCTGTAAGTGATGGAACAAGTGTGTGGATGACAGCTGCAGGTTGGGCAACGTTTGTGTGCTGCTGCTGTCAGAAACTGTACTGAAGGATCAATATCAGTTCTGTAAAGATGAAGGTCAAAGACCAAGATCTGTCTAAAGCAAAAATAAACTGTATGTGACTTGAAAATAAGGCAGCATAGGCATAGAGGGAAAAAAAAAAGATACAGTTTATAGTTCGCTTGGTGGCAATAAAGAAGTGCCATTGTGAATGAAGTATGAGAGTTCTGACCTTTTTCTTTTTATGGGGAAAAAAAAAAAACCAAAACAGACATTTGCCATACTTCAGTAAAGTTAAGTTCAATGCCTCTAACATCTTTGTGACTTCTCAGTAGGTATCTGCATTCTAAATAGCGGCCCACTATTTTTCTACTTGAAAACACTCATGTTTCTCAGATGTGTCTAAAAGACACAGGTCATCTAGTGGACTCTGTGCTCTTGCGGTATGTTGCTGAAATATGTCAGTTTTCTTGCATATCTTCTTGTCTGTACTTTTATGTTTCCACACTCCCTCTCCCCTCAAAAAAACCATAGTAGCCTTTTGCTAGTTCCTGTTTATTTAAGATGTGTGGGATGGATTTTGTTGCTTTGTGTAAAAGATAGGAGAAATTAACATCTTGAGCCCATAAAATGAAAGGGAAAGAATGAGGGTCAGTGCTCATAACATACAGCTCAATAAAGTATTTAGATACTCTGATAGGGTAACTGGACAGCCCTTCTGCCTATCACTTATGATTTTAGGGGCTAAGGAAGTGCATTGACAAGCTTTTTGTATATTGATGTGATGTGTTATAATGTTAGGGATTCATTGATTAAAAATGCATCTGTCCATCTGTCCTGTATCCTGATAGCATCTGAACTAAATCCTTTTTCAAGAATAGAATTCTTTGTCTGTGCCTCTTTGCACTTCCCCAAAATTGTGAGTGAGGTTCAGCCTCTTCAGCTAGAGCTGCAACCAGGATGCTTAGCGCTTGGTGTATTGAGGCCTTAGGTTTTGTTGTAGAAATTCAACCAGCAGTGGTAGTGATCGGATGCAGAGCTCTTCTGCTGCTCCATGGATTTTTTTCACAGGGGTGTGGACTTCGTTCCTAGGGGACCACTTTGCTTCCGCTGTATGGAGCTCTGGGAAGCTGTTCTTTTCCCATGCCTGGCTCCTTATTGGGGTAAAGGTCTGTGAATTCTGCATAAATATTTACCATATCCCAGCCTAACCAGCTGAGAGCTGCTAATACTGTTACTGAACAAGGAGAAGAGCTTTGCTTATGTTGCTTGTAGGGTGTGTGACTTGTATATATGTGAGAAGTAAAGCATTCCTTAATCAATAGAGAGTGTAAGGGAGGGAATAGGGTCCAAATTGCAGTTACTTGACAGAGAATGATGGACAAAGAAATTTGAAAATTCTAAATATACAGGCTTGTAACTTGTAGTGTGGTATTTTAGAAGCACTTATTTAGCTTAATTGTCTTATGTTTTATTAAACTTTTTCTGAAAGGACAAAGAAATCTGGCTAAATGAGAAGGAGTTATATACTTATTCTTTTACCATGTTTCCTATGTTCTTAGCAGAGATTTCTTTTTTAATGATATGGAAAGTGGCATCTCTTTTCTGTGCTTTCTTTCCTTATACTCCTTTCCTGCTGTTGTCCAGGATTGTAGAAATCCCTGTAGATTTAAAATAGTGATACTACATTCACAGTCCTGGCCATATCTTAGCTATCTCTAATTTCTTCTAAAAACCTGGCTGTACCAGACTCTTTTTTGCTTTTTTTAGTCAAAGATTTCCCCACCTCCCCACCCCCTCCAAATTGTTTTCTTCTTATGTTCTGTGGCTGAGAGAGTACTGAGGGAAGGAAATCTGGGAAATCAGAGTAGGAAGCAAGATATAAGCTTCCATTCCTGAATCTTTCTTGTTTTTATGCTGTTTCCTGGCAGCTGCGCTGGTTTGTACTTGAAAGGAATGCATTGTGTTGCCTTTTTTCCAAAAGCCGTAGATAAAATATAAATAAAAATTAATACTGTAAAATTATAAGTTTATGTGCATAAGCAAAAAACTGCAGCCAACAGTGAAGTCTTACATGACTTTTCTGTGTAGTTCTGCAGTGATCATACTGGATAATAATCCTGTTAAAAATCAGTTATTCATTATGCCCTTCCCCATTGTAAGTAAGAAAGAGAACTTTGTCTCAAGTAGTGATGCATGCCACCTTTGCGATATTTTGACTCTGGACGTAATAGGCTTCAAAAGGTGTTTGCTGCTTTAGAAAGCAATGTTCTTTCAGAAATTCATGATTTCAGGAAAGAAGCAATCTACAGTACTAGCCCTGTTTACTTACACCAGTTCCTTCTATATTGTTTTTGCAGTGTAAAAGAAACCTTAGAGCAAGAAATGAACAAATTCAATGTTCAGCTCAAAAGTTCATTCTCGTAGTAGTTTTCCAAAAGTGCTGTTGCTGTGCCCTGTGCTTAAATCCTTTTTCTATTTGATACTTTTCCTGATAGACTGAAATTTCATTTGGATTCTTCAAAGTGTTTTTGACTTTGTTATAATGAAGAGAAGGCTGCACCATCTATTTCTGAAGCTTTCAAGATTGTTTCATGGTACAAACACATTTCTTTTGTCAAGTGTTGATGCCAGTAAGAGAGTTTTTTAAGGGGATTGAAAATGTCCTTTCTGAGGTAAAGGCATAACATAGTCTTGAAGCGTATTCCTGTTGTATTCTTCCATTTGTTCACTGACCTGCATGGTTTCAAATTAAATATTTTACATGAAAATTTCAAAAAGCAAGCACGCTGCTTGGAGCAATTTGAGTTTTTCAAGGATGTAGTAAGTAATACTCTACAATGCTGTACATACTTGTTCTTATGATTGTAAAGCAACTTACAAATCTTAAACTTGTGGTATTTCCCTGCAGTGGAGTAATACGGAGTTTTATTGATGGGTAATCTGAGGTATACAGCTAGGGAATGTGAATTTCTGTGGAGGGGAGCAGATCTGGTTCTGACCATCTGTTTCAAGCTCTACTTGTTGGAGTGTGTTGTTTAGACTGCTGCAGGTGGTAAAAGAGTACCCTGGCCAATGAAGGAAATGGGAAACAACAGTGTTTCAAGCGAAATGTAGTTTAGTGAAGTAAGGCATATTGGCCTGCTGACATTGTTTCATCTATGTTTCACTTAATGATGAGGTGCATTAGGGAGAAGAATTAGGAAATACTTGATTTTAAAATGTAATCCAGGTTTAAAAATATCTCTGTTTTGACACCCTCTTTATGCCTTAGCAGTGGCTGTTTGATGCACGTGATTCTCACTCAGGCATGAATAAACTGGATATGAAGCTCTGCTCTGGGATTTGCAACAACTTTTCCCTTGCTTCCTTAACTCTTCCTGATTTCATGTTTGCTTAAAAAAACTGTACTTCTCCCCCCCCCCCTTCAGGTCATATACCAGGACTCTGAAAGGAAGGGGCGCTAGCCAGTGTGTATCTGAGCAGCTGGCTATGTAGTGGGGTTTTTTTGCTTTCCTCCGGTTACCATTTTCTTTTTGAGAGCTGACATTTTCTTTTTTTGATTTGTGAAATTCCTAGAAAATGATAAACTGGGCAAATGTTTCAAAATACGAACCAATGAAATACAGCTTACTACTATTTAGAAAATGATAATGCACGCCACTGGAAAAGATGGAAGCATGGAAAATACAAGCTCTGGCTGGGAAATGATTGCATGCTTAGAACCATGGAACAGATAGATGTAGGGGTAGGAGCTGATTTCTTTGGCTTCCTGTCTGCTGTGTAATTGTAGCCTTGATGCAGTTGTGGCTTTGAGATTATATTTGGTACCAGCATGCATTGAACTGGGCAGCACAGAAGCTGTGGTGAGTGTAGTCTAAAAAATCTGGTCATGAGAGCTGAGGAAATCCAAAAGAAAGTATCTACTGTTAATATATTAAAGTGGTTTGCTGCAGTTTCATCTTTTTAATATGCCCCACGATTTGGGGAAAAAAGTGGAGTTTAATTAGGAATGGTATTTCAAATCAAATTGCCAAAAATTATTTCGATCAAGTTAGATGGTTTTATTGCAAAGGCTAAAATAGAGATCTTGCTTTCTCTCTCATCCTGCTGTACGTGGTGGCTTGGATGCTTGTTAATGGAGAGCCAGGCATCACACTGCCTGGGGCATGGTTAGAGCCCTGGGAAGATTTACATTAATCAAACACAAACAGACAGTGTAGCGTGAAGAAATTTCTATCCCGCTAGCAGTGCTCACAAACTTAATTAGGTTATTGGGGCAGAAAAAGAAAACAGCCCCTTCACCTTCCAATCCTTCTTCCCCAGGGCTTGACCAGTCATATAAGCTATAAGAGCAGTAAGCTCATTGCCCCCTCTGCTTTGACCTCCCAGTTTCTTTCCCTGGATGACAGAAAGAGGCATGCTTTCATTCTCGCTCTCTTTCCTGCCCTCTTCTCTTCTAAAACAATACAGAGGCTCTGTTTTTCTGAGACTATGTGCTTTTCAGGTGCCACGGTGGTCGGGTGTTTTCAAAATGCCTGAAAACAAAATACATTACGTAGCACAGTGTGACCCTGTAAAAGGCTGAAAGTGGATTGAAGGAAAAATTTTGCTGCTCTATGCCAAGCCTTTGTTCATGTGCCTTCATGTGATGCAGTTTCTTTGATCAGTGATCTGATTTAATGACATGCATGCACATATATATGTGTGTGTATATAGACATATACATGCATACATATATATACATAAATACCTACAGAATGTACAGATCTATGTTTTGCATATACATATATAGATATATATTCTTCTGTCCATCAGGACAGTTGGAAATGCTAAATTTTAAAATCCTAGCTCTCTTCTGCTTTCTTGTTGCATGCAGTCTCTGTGGGATGTATGTGGATGCTGTTCTCTGTGTGTCCATTAGCAGTGCAGCTTTGGGCCACAGCTGATGGTGGTTGGGAGGAGGTGGGAGAGAAGAGGTGGAGTTTCTTCCCTTCCCTCAAGTGGTCAGTGAAACAATCAGGCAGATGCCTCTCAAGGATATCGGATAAGCGTAAAAAAACCAGAAAGCTTCCAGGAGGGTAGCTTGTGCTCCACGGAGAGGACTTAGTCTCAGTGTACTCCCTGTGGAAATGGGCCTTTGGGATCTCCCTCTTCAGCTGACTTTGTCTTGTGAAACAGGTAATATCTGAGAGTCTTTGTTCCTATTCTGTGATATATGAATATACTGAAAGATGAGAAAATAGCTTCCTTGAATGCAGAGGAGAAAGAAAGGATTTTTCCTTTAATATTTATTGGAAAAAAAAGGTGGGAGTGGAGGTTTTTCTCTTTCAGTGTTTTTTTTTTTTTCTTTTCTTTTAATAGCTGCTATGTGAACCTTAGTTACTCTTTTTGTATTTTCATTATGAAAATGGCCAATTAAATATGCTTGCTGTGAAAATCTGTGCCTCGGTGTCTCAGCTCAAGAACAAAGGTTTTGACAGCTAGGAAAGATGCCTTAGATGTCGATGCTGGCAGCACTACCTTCTTTCCATTTCCCAATGCTGAATTACATAGCAGCATGTTAGCAGAACCTTCTCACCAGCTTTTGCAGTCTAAGTGAGTGTGATTTTTGATAAGCTGATATTTTATGCATGTTGATGTTAAGTTAGCTGTTGGTGTTCAAGAAACCATCTTTGTTTTGGGTGGTTTTTTTCCTGAATACAGTTTTCACTGATCTTTTTCCTTTTTTTTTTCTTGGATTTTATTGTAAAGTTTTCTAAAAATTAAGCAAATTGCATCAGTAGAGGATAGTCACAGTGATGGTCTGGACAGTACTGTTGGTGCAGAATTGAGACAGCGTTAATATAGTGACAGCCATCAGAGCATTGAGAGACTTCTCTCCATTTGCAATAGTTTCTGCTAATGTATGGGTATGAGAATTTGATGCAGAAGGGCTGTAAGATGCTAATCACTGCTGGGGGGATTTGTTTTTTACATATATGCATGTTTATATGTAAAAAGCCTGGGGTTTTGTTGGTTTTTGTGTAGGCTTTTTTTTTTTGAGTGGATATGCTATAAACTGGTTACTTAGCTTTGTGGACAGATGCGCATTTTCCGGGAAGGCAGCACTGTAGGTGGCTCTGACATGGAGAGGTAACTGTCTAAAATAATGAGCAGTAATCTGCAAGTTATTGCAAGCTCTGCTCTCTCCAAAGTCAGTAAGAGTTGGCAGTTCTCAGCATTGTGCCTATATGAGGAGGAGGTACCAAGAACTGGTCTAAGTGAAGCAGATGGGGAAGCAACTTAAAACTGGTATTGATATTTCTGATAGCTTGGTTATGTCTATACTGCTGCTACATGTCTTGAGGAATTTTGCTGCCATCACCTCTTAGCAGCTGGTAGGTTTCCTGAGTAAATGTTTTTTCTTTTCTTGTATTTTTATTTATTTTAAGAGACCCAAGAGGAAAATACTAATACAAATGTATTTGGAGGCCTATTAATAGCAGTGTATTTGACTCACATGCTGTTCTCAGGATCTTGAGCCATTTTACAAGTACGATGGCTTCGCTACTGTTTTTTTTTTCGCTTCCATTTTATAGTAGAAGAAACAGGGCTTGATCTTGCTGTGAAATCCTAATCCTGTGTTCTGCTCCAGTCCTTTACAGTTGGTGTTTCTGGATTTATCTTGTAATTTAGATGAAGGGGAAGATGAAATGTGAAGGAGAAAGCATGCCACAAATGCCTGTGTAAATTTTTTCACTTCTCATGCAATGTATGCTATGTGCATCTTTTGTCTTGTGTTTTATAGGTATTTCAGGGGAGAAATAATAGGTTTGTGTATCACAGAAGTCTCTTTATTTTTTCTTAGGCCATGTCTTTAGTATGTAGTGTTGCTAATATCTTTATAGTTCAGTTTATATCACATATTTCTTTTTTGTGAATTCTGACAAACTGAGGTAATACGGTTGAGGAACTTGCCATGCATACTTTTAAAATATGAGTTAATGGTAGGATAGAAACCCTCCTGGGGGGTGTCGAAGCACGTAAGGTGAAATGTTCAATTAGTTGCATGTTTTTAATTTAGTCTCAAATAGTTTAGGTTTGTATTGCCCTTGGTGTTTGCATCTATATGAGTAAAACTTCACCAGCAGAATTAGCTAGATTGGAAGCTGTGAAGGATTAAGAGCTAATAATACACTATACAGGTTAAGCAACAACGTGGTAATGATTTCTTGGTCCTCTCTGCTCCAGTTTTCATTGGTAAAATTGTGTATCCATTTTCCCTGGTGTAAAATAGGCCACTGGGAGCACTTTGCCTTTGGGTAGTTTAAGACATATTAGCTGTAAATTAGTTTATTGCAGCTGGCAAATATTTAGAAGCTTTGGAAAGGTCGTAAGGGTGGATGTTGTCTGCATATCCCATGTGGAATGGGTGTAGTTTGACCAAGGGTTCATGACTGGGTGGGAGAAGGAAAGGCAGGGCTGAAGATGCTTTTTTGGTTGAGTGTCTGCTTAGCTTTGAACTGATCAATTCCTAGTTCTGATGAGCAGGCGAGTCTTGGGTTTGAAGTGTTGGCATTGCATTTCTAGACCAGTAAATGTGCATTAACTCTTAAAACAAGCTAACAAGAGAATTGAAGGAAAACTTAAATTAAGACAAGGTGTCTTTCTTGGAGCTAAGTATTTTAGTTGTGCTGACCTTATTTATCATAGGAGTAACTTAATTAAATTTTGCATGGTGCAGTAGGTCAGACAAACTGATAATACCTTTTGAATATATAAATCCATCGGTAAAGGTGTTGCTGAGCTATGTACTTATGCTAATGTTTTCAAATTTTACTAACATCTGTATCAAGGTAAATCTCCAGTGAAGTACTAAGTCAGACATGAGCTCATATTGCTGAGGAGCAGAACAACAACTTAGCCTTGTCCATTCTTTAAAACGTCTTTTGAAAGACCTGTTGGAGGAATAGTAAATATGTCTTAATGTGGGTACTTTCTTACTAGTATCTAGCACCCAAGCTACATTTATTAGTTAGAAGCTATAGAGGCGTGGTGTTCCTGTGCCAGGCAACTGTACTCACTTACTCACCAGAAATGTGAACTCTGGGCCAAATATTCAAATGTGGCTCTGAACCTTGTACATATATTTGCAAAACTTAAAGCTGGATAATTGGAGTTAGTGTTATGGTATTTTGAAGGCTACATTTCCAGTTGTATTACGTGCACTGTGTTTTTTCTCCTCCCTCTCTAATTGCTGTCTTTTGCTGTTTTTAAGAACTGTTTCCACACTAGTCTCATTGCTGGTTCATAACAACCACAAGCTAGGTATGGCATTAATAAGGAACTAGGCTGTGTGCCTAATGAAATGCAAAAACTGCTTGACACGCTGGGGCAACACGAGTGATCTCCAAGCCCTTATGCGTGTGTTGGGTGAAAGCAAATCCCATGGCAGTTGATGGCTTTAGGTTTCTATTGTCGGTTTAGGAAAATAAAATTGTCTGGCGCAGAGCTCTTGTTCCTTTGTCTCTTGCTTTGATTTTTGTGCATCTAACTAGAAAGCTTTTCCAGACGCCATGTAGGAGGAGTGGTGATAGGGAGGCGGGGAGTAGGGCTGCTTCCGTTGAGCCAGTTCTGTATTGCAATTACTGGCAAGCAAAGCAAACATTTCATTTCCCCGTAATTAGCTCCAGTTTAGGGAGGCAGGTTAATTTGGACTGCCACGCCCTGTCTGCGCAAGAAACCTTGTTGCTTTCTTTGATTCTTTCATAGAGGAGCAGTCTGTGGGCAAAGGGATTTAAAATTATTTTCACTAATGAAAACTGGAGAAAAAAATCGAACACGCATGTTCTGCGCTCCCCCCC
>NW_010973209.1:4718982-4784940 GCF_000737465.1 Haliaeetus leucocephalus | reverse complement strand
TCTTGCCCCCCCCCCCCCCCCCCAAAGAGCTGAAGCTCAGGTTGCCAAGATGATATGAAAATGTGGAGAAAAGGGCTATTTTGGAGCTCCTCTAGCATGGCCAAACCATGCATATTTCAGCTGCTTTTCCTTGCTTCAGGGAAGCTTGGGCTCTCTATGCCTGGGAATATTTCTCTATAGCCTACTTAAATAAGCAAGAAAACTGGGTCATAACTTCTGAAATCGCTAGGCTTGACCTTTCTCCTGTACCTGGTCAATTCTGTTAAATGGGTCATGCAATAAAAGCTTGCAGCAAATGAACAAATCTTGGACATTTTTTCTCTGCAGTGCACTAGTTTTGCTTAAATTTTTGTTATGGTAACATTTTCTGAAGATCTTTTTAGAAAAAATACTTGGCCTTTTTCAGTATTTCTGGTGTTTAATTAATTTATTTTTTTCCATTTCAAAGATGTCAATTTTTCTTTCCCAGAGGTGGAAACTGACGGATTTAGCAACTTGTTAGCAGACACGTTGGGGAACTAGTATGAAATCACCTGTGATTCGGCATCCTCTGTTCTTTATCAGTTTCTGAACAGAGTTTATTCCTGCTTGGAACCACATTCTGTGGGCAAACCGCAACCTTACTGCTTGAATCTTGCTTTTAGGCTGAATTTAAAAGCAGCCTTAGGAAAGCATGAGCAACTTGGTTTGTTTATGTTCTCTTCCACTGCCCCCCTCCCCAGTTTTAGTTTGTTTGTCTGCTTCTACCCCATTGTGTAGATATTAAACAATAGGTGTCCTTGTCTTAAAAGGCTGTAACTTCAGGCCCTGTAGATGGCAAGCTGATGCTTCTGAGCCTTGGAAGTCAGTCAGGAGTGGAAGAACAGTACTGGCTGCTGAAAATGTCTCTGTCCCCTCCCCTTTGTAGAGTTTCTGCAGGGACTAAAAGTTCTTGCAGGGTCCTGGCTTCAGCAGCAGAGCGGCACAAAGGCCACATTGAGAATAGCTGCTGGGGAAGCCCTCCTTCCTTGCCTGCCCTGTAAATGCAGTTCTTTCTCCATGAAAAGCCCTGACATCAGCTCTTGGAAAAGTCCAAGTGCTTGTGTCATGGAAAATAGCTGAGGCACTTGCTTGGGCTGGGACTGAATGACTGAACTGTGGATGAAACTTCTCTAGAGATGCTTTTCTTCTACCCTTTCCAAACGTTACTGTTCATAGAGAAATATAAACCCTTCCCATCTGAAAGTTTTACAGCGAAAGGGTGCTAAGGAAAGAACTACAGTTGGCTATAGTATATGCAAAGTACCCTGCTTGTTGTTTTTCTTTATTTACTTTTAATTTGTCTGTTTAACAGACACTGTTGCAAGCTCCTTTTAGAGCTTGTCACATCTATCTGCAAAAGAGTTTTTCCCAGTGAGAGCAATGTTCATTTGGATGGATATACTACCTGTATCATCAGGAAACTCCATGTACTTCCTTGTGTGGAGGCAAAATCTCCATGTTCTTGTAATCTGTTTTATGAAGACGACTTATCTTTGTGTTCTGTTTTTCTTTCATCTTTTTAAACTGATTTTTTTTTCTCTTTTCTTGCTCCCTTCTCATGCTGCTGCCTTCTCTTCACCCCTCTTGACAAAACCCTCAACCAGAATAAATCTCCGGTTAACTGCAAGAATGAAAGGTATACCTATGTAGATATATGGGGTTTTTTAAAGCTCAAAGAAGAAACATCCCAGTGATGGAAATGTGCTGTCACTAGCACCAGTGGAATGTTCTTTTCCTGTAGAAGTACCTTCCTCTTGGAGTCCTGACCTTCTCTTCCTTAAAGACCACCAGAAACCTGCTAGCTTTCAGACTTGTGAAAAGGCATAATTTTTTTCCCTTGATTTTTATCAAATTTATCTTAACCTAGTTTGCATTAAGTGCTTAACTTGGCACTGTCAGTTGCCACAGTGCTGGTCACTTGCATTGATCCTTACACTGATCCATCAAGAAGTATGTTGGTGGGCTGTATTGGCTACTCTGCATTTTCTAACCTAAAAGGAAAATTGAATGGCATATTCTAGTTATGGATAGAAACATTGGTGGGCCAGAAAAACAATATAACACTGACTGAGTTGGAGGTATTCACTGATGCTTTATTAGGGCAAATCCAACACTGAAGTTGCTGGGAATGTTTAGAAGGTGGAGAACTGTGTGGAGTCGACCCAGAAGATATCAGCTGTATGGGTTCTCTGGTCACTTTACTAAACTTCCTATGTTCCTTCTGAGAAGGCAGTGACTAGGCCTGCTCACAAAGCTGTCAGTAATCTAAAGCTAATAATGCCATGAACGATTCTTCTGTGAGTCATTGCATCAGCTGTGGTTGCTGCCTTGGACTCCTACAAAAATAACATGGAAACTTTTATTGCCTAGCTCGGTTTCGCCTCCTTGTGCACTTGCTGCAAGTTCGTAAGATCTGTCCATAGGCTCTGACAGCTCCCAGGAATCCATGCTGTTTGGGGCCCTTCTTCAGCCTGGCTGTTTCTCTGCACCTTGCATTACAATCTGTTGTCATCAGCATGCAGTGGGGTTTTTTTGAGGAAGAAAACTCTGTGGTTTCCTGAGCTTATGTACTTTGATATGGGAAAAGATGACACTGCATAAAACTGCTCTTTAAGTGGGTTAATGCTAAGGTAAGTAGGCTTGATCTGTTGAATCAGTGTTGTCCACAGAATAGCTGATGTGGTTACAGCTGTAGTTTGTGGGCAGTACAGTGAAATGGCAGACTTCTGTCTGCGTTTTTTCTTGGTTGCTAATAGTTGCCCACTTGCTGCATCTGTGTTTCTCTCTATCCGCTTGTCATTTGCTATCTCATCAGTTCCTTTTACTCACCCGCTGTCCTATACAGAACATGTCTACCCATTTTGTTGTGACAGAAGACTGCCTTTAGCTCTATATTAAGGTCACATCGGTACTGCTTTTGTTCAGGTCATGTCAGCACTCTCCCATAATACCTTTCTCAGGGCTTTTAAGCCCTGCAAAACACTGCTCTGATGGATACATGCATCTGCAAACTGGGAAAACAAACAGACTTTCTTTTTATTTGTTTCTTCCTGTCCCTTTCAAGATGAAATTCTGGGAATTATCTGCAGAATGGCATTTGAGACATCCATGGTTACTGTACTTTCAAGGCACTTACTTAAACCTGCTAGATTTAGACAGAAAATGTAGCCTTTTTCTGGCTACCGTCAGTGCAGGTCCGATCAGGGTGTTGAATATGAAGCTTAATAGCTACTGAAGGAGTTGTTTGCACGAGGTGCACTAGAAATAGTAATTAAATTGTTCAGTGATTTTTGACTGTCACCCAAGAACAGACTTCAGTTCTTCCAGTTGTAGGCTCTGTTTGGGTATGTATGAGCAAGAGGAGAGTACAGTCCAGCTCAGCCTTCCAGAAGCATAGCTGCCAGTTACACAACTTGCTCTTTCACCAAAATCCATGGAGGTGGTGTGGGCAAAAGGCTTCTCATTGACTAATTACTTGGTGAAAACCTCCTGAAGTAGGATGATGTCATTTTAAATAGACATAGTGTGGGGTTTTGACTGGGGGGACAGACTGGACTTTGAGTTAACCTTTGGTTTTCCTCTTCTCTTTCTAAATGTGTGAAAAAGACGAATGAGTGAACCTGTAACATTTCTGCTGAGTTTGGGGTGGTCAGGTGTTTTTGCTGCTTGTCTTTCAGATTTTTGAATTCTGTAAGAGGGTTTGTCTGTAACAAGCACCGTCTTATTTAAATGAAACTAATAAAGCAATGAAGAAGCTTCTATTGCAACTGTTCATCTCCTAATTAAAGATTAGTTCTGTCAAGCAAGCAGTTTTTGGCTGTTCTCTTTTGTATGGGTTTCACAATATTTCTTACTCATCTCGGCACAAGTTGTAGTAATTTATACTTGCATCGTGCAAACACACACAAGCTTAATTTCAGGCATGTGAGTAGTCCTGCTGAAGTAAATGGGACTAAAGTTAGGCACATGAATAAATATTTCCAAGGTTGGGGCCCTTGTCTGAATCTAAATATTTTTGTCTTTGATCAGTTTTTGAGATAGCAGATACTTGAATTCTGGTAATATTTTAGTATGGGAGGGAGAAAAAACCCAACATGGTTATCTGAATGCTGTGCTATTTATGGTCAGATATATTTTCAACCTCCCGGGCTAGAATGGAATGCTTTGTACTGCTGGAAGCTGGGAATCCTTCCTCACTCTGGTGTGTTTTGACACATTAGGTCTTAAAACTATCTTTTTCTCTCTTGGCTTCCAGGTAGTTATTAGGCACCGGTCCAGTACTGAATGGTGCATACATGTGTGAGCTAACTTGGAGAAGTATAATTTTTAATCCACAGTGTTACTAGTTGTAAGTGTATTTTTCTCACTTGGCTTTTCGGTAAATAGATTTTCCTAATGCAGCATGACTAACAAGACATACTCTTAGTAATTTGATGCATTTAAATACTTAAATTATTTGACCCAGTATTTTAAAAACAAAATGTGACTTGGCTTTTAATTGTTCCTGGTATTTGGGAGAGTGGAACAACTTGTTTGAAAATGTGCTGATGTTCATCGGTTATCAGACAAAATGTCTACAGGGTTTTATCGTGTAGCCTAAACTTGCCAGCTAGATTTGGAATTAAGTCTCCAGCTGTTAACCACACCCTGCTGTGCCTTCAGCTTGCATAGTGTTTACAGTAGTAGGTGAAATACATTTTATATGTTATATTTAGTGTTGGATACTATAACACAGTGAGGCGATTTTCAGTACTACTTTCAAACAACAGTATTTCAAAGTGAAGATAAGTTGCACTGAGATACAAATAGTTGCTGGATAAACTCGTGGGAACTCTTCCTTGTTCTTTGATTACACTGCATTTATCCACTTTTACTCTGCTTTCTGCTGTAGTATACAAGTGACATAGTGTTTGGGAACTGAAGAACATCTTCAGCAAATCAAGAAATGCTAGGTAGTCTTCAGGTAGGAAACTGGGAAAAGAGGAGGAACTTCCATACTGCGTGCTCCCCACGGTTTAGCTAGAAAGGATGTTAAATCACAGTTGTAGTCTTAGCTCAGCTGACTCTTCCATCTCTAATTTCTGTGATTTCATAACTTGGTGGCCTGGAAAGACTGCAGGTCCAGGAGGGGAGTTTTTTGGGGGGGGTGGGGCTGGGGAGCTTCACCTCCAGCCTAGCGGACAAAGCCCACCCCCTTCCTACTCCACTGGTTTTATGGAATACTTCTGAAGTGAAGCAAGTGCAGGAGAGGGCCTGGAGCTCCCTCAGCCTCACCGCCTCTAGTGAACGTGCTGCGTGTGCCCGAGAGGCTTTGCTGTGATGGTGACCTGCTGCCTGCCCCGCTTCCCTGCCATGTCCCTCCCTCCCTCCCTGCTTCGGAGAAGAAAGAAACGCAGGAAGCTGGCGGGTGGCCAAGGGGCTCCAGAGCTTCCGGGAGCGGCTCCCGGCGTGCTCCGCAGCCGTCCTCCGCAGCCTGTGGACACGGCGGGACGGGGTCCGAGGGGAGCGAGCGCTGGGCTCGGGCATCTCGTGGGTGGTGGGGATGCTTGGGAGCTGGCTGGCTCCTTGCAAGTCCTGACCGTTTGTGCTGAAGTGCTGTGCCTACAACGGTTGGTGCAGTTCCGGCCTCAGACAAGGAAGCTGAGGGATTTGGGCCCTCGCTCAGAGGGACTTCTATGCTCACCGGCAACGCCAAAGCACAGAAAAATTTCCTGATGCGTTTCAGTGCCATTTTATATGCAAAAACTTTAGGGTTCTCTTTCTAAGTAATTAACGCCAGTGGTCTACATGTAATAAGTAGAAAGTTTTTACACAACTTTCTAGACCTCTAAAATAGAACGTTTGCACTTCATCCCTGAACGGGTAGTAAATAGCTCTGAAACAACCAAAATGGTACAACGGTGAAATAACTTCTTTTTATTCATAAACTTTCTTTTGCTGCAGGAGCATAAGCCTGGAGTTCCAGGTGCCTGATAAGAAACACTGTGGGATGAAGGTTTTTACTTAAATGCTTCATTAAAATATTTGTTAATAGTGTTAGGATTTTTTATGAAGCTCAAAAGCTCAAGTGCATTAGGTAAAAAAAAGTGGTATAATTCATCTTCAGCATCTTTTCCTGCCTTTGGAGGAACGATAGATTGTCTTTCTCTGGATTCCGTTTTCTCCTTTACTGCTTTTCAATGAAACACTTGATTACTATTGCATCTGTTTACCATATAGTGTGCAGACAGGGTTATGGTGGTCTGAGATGACTTTTGTGTCCTTTGCTTTGGCATTCAGGTTGTCTGTCTTGCACAGTGTAGTTCTTTACTGGCCAGAATTTGTAAATGGGAGGACTGGATACTGAAGAGATCTGGCTTTGCAGGTGGAACAGAATGAGGAGAGGCTTGACTAGCTACACGTTTCTTATTTGAATCACAGTGGATTTCCCAGATTTCTGAGGTGAAAATAATGCTTTTCGGGGGGGAGGAGGAAAGAGGACTACCACTTCTTGTGGAGTCTGTATACGATCTTTTTTCTTCAATTAATTAACTTCTGTGCTGCTTTACCCCATAGGTTCCTAAGGCTTATGCAATCAAAGGCCCTAGCTATCCCCTTAATTTTGAAGCTGTTATTTTATTTCAACTAAATTTGATGCTGTTATCTAAAAGATGGCAAGTGTCTTGATGTGCACAATTATTTTCAGTAATAGACAACATTTTAATTTCACTTGCCTAATGTGTCATCAGATGTTCGTTTCAGGGTTGCCATATTAGCGCACGCTTGCATAGGGGATTGGCATGTGTGAGCTGGCAGGCATTTTGGGTGTATACGCATTTAATGGAATACCTGTTATTCAAAGAGAGGGATTAAGTTGAGTACTTCTGCTGTGTATCCAGTTATGTTTTTCAGGTAATGGGGAGGGAGTTACTGTAGCTCTAAGACTGTGCTATTTCTGGCTGGGCCACTCTGTAGTTATCGAGGAAAAGAGAATAAGTGACAAGGTGCCCCTGCTTTGGAGAAAGGAGGTTAAAACACGAGGTGTGCATTTTGGGCAGTCTTCTTGGCAGTGCTCAAGGAATCTTTTGTTGTAATGCTCTGAAATGCTCTTAGAGAATGGTTTGATTCTGCGTATTGGAGCAGTTTGGTTGGACAGGGCCATGGCTCAGCTCAGTTAAGTCTGAGTTTGGAGGTGGTGTCCTTGGGATTATCCTGCACTGATGTTGTCTTTTTCTAGGGTAGACTTACCATGGGGTTATTGATTGTTAGAAAATAGATGTGTTTAAACTAAGCTGAGTTAAAAAAAACCAACAAACAACAAAACCCAACTTTTTTTTTTAACTGAGTCATTTAACGCCCTGTTAACTTTTGTGGTATTAGATTTCTTTTTACTTGAATCTCTTTCCCTGCCTCTCTCCAACACTTACCCCATTACTACCTGGAAAACCTGTATAAATAGGAGAAACTGAATCCAATAAGGATAACTATTCTGTATATGGGGGAAATTATTGGCTATAATAATTGTAGATGTCTTCATTTAGAATAAAAGGTGACTTAAGTTATTTATTCTTTTCTTATACACACAGTTCTAAGCGTTTGCATTGCTTTCCAGCCGAAGGATCTAAAAACATTTAACAAGTAGGAACGGAGCTGAACTTCTGACAAGTTCTGAGAAAAAACTAGTTCCGCTTTATGAAAGTAGAAGTTCGTGCCGTAAGCTGGATGGCATATGCTTTGCTCTGTCAGTTTTCTGCAGTAATCCAAGGAAAAAAAAAAATCTCAGTTTCACAAGTCCCACATCTTTTCCTTACTTAAAAAAATGCATATACACTTCTTTATCCCTTTAATTGCAGGTTTGTGTTGCCTGTTTTATCTGCATGTCCCGGTAATAATATTTGGAATAGTTAATATAATTTCAACTTAACTTCACTCTGTTGTGCTTGTCTCAAAGATGGCAAGTTCATACAATTTCATGAAAATAGTTAGAAATCTTGTTGGGAGGAGATGTCAGCCTGAGGTCCTGTGTTACTAGATACCATAGAACCCATGTTAGGAGGGAGGTAACGGGAATATCTCAGCTATAGGAGATTTTTCAGTTAGAGTTTGGACCTTCATTAGGTGCCAGGTACTCAGTCCATCAGCAGGACAAAAAAATCAAGTTACATTAATTTTTAGTGTTTTTAACTAGTTATGAGAGGAAGATGAGATGATCCATGAGCTACTATACTAAGAAAGACAGACCTACTAGATGCTGGATTTGAGAGCACAGATCCTGCTTTTGTTCTTAGTTTTGTTTGACACCCTAAGCATATTGACTATAATTCTTTACTTAGTTGAGTCAACTGTAAATGGGCTAATAATTGGCTGAAGTAGAAGAATAAAAAAGACTTGTTCTCTTGTGAAGGCATTACAGAAGTATAAAATAACTGTTTTTTATTTAAGCATTAGTGTTGATATAAAACATAATATTGAGAAACAAAAAAAGTTCATTAAACTTATGTTCTTTCTTGTTTTCAGGTTTCCTCTCAAAAAACCTACAAGGTGAGTTACTGAAGTTTGACTGTTTATCTGTATTGCAAATTATGATACAGATTTTTTGAAAGAGGAATGCTTTTAAAAGGAAAAAAAATAATGTACAACCACAGATAGCAATACCCATTAACAGATGTGAGGAAATTAATTTCCAGATCGGGACAGGATGCCAAAAATATAGTTGGTGGGGTGCTTAAAGTGCATGGCATAGTGTTAACCATTTGCATTTCTGGTACGTACACTGGTGGGTTATCTTACCTGAGATTTGAGATGGTCAGAGAAAGTGACACTATGTTGGTGCATGATGTACAGACTCTTCCTTTGTTGGGGGGGTATTCTAAATCTTTAATTTTTGTATACAAAGATATGTAAGGTTTTCTGGGAGAGGAGGTAGAGTTAAGATTTCAGGAGTTTTTTCAGTTTTATGTAACTTTAATTTGTTTTGCTTTTAAAATAAAATGTGGCCTGGTGTTGAATGATAAAGAGAATGCACTTCCTGTTACTAATTTCAAAGGTTAACGAGACTGTTTCTAGAACCTTGAGTACACTCCTAAAGATTCTGAGGGAGATCATTTTCCCTCTTAAATTCAGTGGGAATAAATTTTTTAGGTGAACTTAATGTGTACATTTTAATCTAAATTCCTTGTTAGCAAACAGAACTAGCTAAGGTTATTTCCAAGAGCCTCACCAGTTAGGCAGTGCTTCTGTGGCATGATAGTCAGGATCCTCTGCTTTGGTTTGACACAGACACGGCAGCATTCTGAGCAGAGAGTCTCCAGCTGACAAGAAACAGAAGGTTGAACGCTGCAGTAGTACGCACGACTTTGATCCAACAGGTAAAGTCCTAAAATTTCACAGGTGAAAATCCAGACTTCAATTTGAAAAGTACTGGGGATTGGAATAAAAATTATTTTAATATGTCAACAAATGTGGTTTTCAGAGTTGTGTTGTTCTGCAGTTGAGTCTTTTTGAAGCGTGCAGGCATTGAAATGAATATGGGCTTGCTTTTAAACATGCTCATCTACAAAGCAGCTGTTAACTGTGCAAGAATAAACCTAGATTGGTGGTATCAGTGAATAATTATAACTACTTCCTCTTTCAGAAAAGTCAGTCTGAAATTTCAGTAGGCAAATACTGTAATTAGTTGTGAGTAGTTCTTCTGGCTGTTTTAGTTGAAGTGTGAAACTGGAGATGTTATAGGCTCGACTACGGCTGGTATTCCTTGTTGGAATTTTTTTTGAGCCTTAGTGGATTTTGATCCACCTCTCATTTGTAAAGTGAATTTGTACTTTCTAACGTGATATATTTTAAGATAAATGTCTATTTTCAAAGGATATGCTATCCTTTTTTTTTTTTTTTTTCTTTTTAACCTTCCAAAAGGTTAAATTAGGGTCAATTTGGTAAGCCTGTCCAGTGCTGTCTTGGAAATTAGGATGCATGAAAGGATTCTTCATTCTCTCTCTGAAACACTAACCCAGTGACTACTGTGTATGTTCATGAAATGCATGACAGGCTCTTGTCTGAGCCTCCTGGCCCCATGCAATGTGCGTTTTTCATGTCTGTGCATTCTGCTGTTTAGTCCAGTCTTTTCCCTGGGGCTTGTGGAAGACATGAGAGTTGAATGTAAAGGTGGTAGAACTTGTAGAATGTGTTTTTTGCACAAGGCATTTGAAGCTGATGTTTATAAACCATCCTGTTTGTTAATGCTTTCTGCCACTAGCTGCATGACTATTTCCTAGTGTACACAAAATAAATTAAAATGGGCTTTTAATGTCAGTTTAAAAAAAAAAAATCTGTAAAGGAGAAAACCTGAATTAGTGCTTGTCTTCTTTTCCTTTGTCCTTGTGAATAGGTAATGTAAAATTATTTCAGGTTGGGGGACGTCTCAGGCTATGGACCTGTTTTGTAGAAGGAATTTGTTTTCTTCAGAAGGAAACTTCAGGAATCCTCTAATCTTAATTTGATGAAAGTCTTTCCAATTTTGAGAGCTGTTACCTAGTACCACTGTTATGATGCTTGTAATCCGGTCTGCTAGATGAACTCTGTACTGTAGCCTTCATAAAATTATTTTCTTTTTAAGGGGTGAATTCAGAATGCTGAACTACTATGTGTATGTCAGTTACTTACTCTGGAGATAACCATTACCAAGGTTTCTATGCTTGGACTGTTTATTATCCAGAATACTTTCTATAGTTCATTGCAGAGAACTTCTTTTATTGTGTCTTAGATTCTGTAATAGATTCTTTGTGGTGTTACCTGTGTCTTCATGCTCGTATTATTCACCCTTTATTCCAAGTGTTTCACCTATGTTTTGTTCACATCTTATTTGTGTTTTGCACGATTTAACCTAATAAATCAATCTGTGTTTTTCATGAAGTTTTTTTTGTCATGTTTGGTCTCCATATTTTCTATATCTCTCTCTCCTTTTCTCCTGCTCTCGTGCAGATAGCTCCTCCAAGAAGACAAAGTCTAGTTCAGAGGAGAGTAGATCCGAGACGTATGGTAAGCTAAAGCAGCTGCTGCAGCCTTGCACCTTTGCAGTCTGCTCCATGCTTTCTGTCTGTGTACCCAAGGCTTTTATCCTTTACATGATTTGCATGGTTGGCTCTGCAGCAGGGAGTGGGAGACTGGGTTTAAATGTTGCTATTAGCTTGTAGTTTTTGTAGTGGCTGGAAACTAACCTGTACCTGGCAAGCACAGGCTGTCACCTGGATTCTCCTGTTATCTGTTGATAGTTGGGAAAACTTGCTGGGGCTGCCTTTCTTGGAGATCTTGTGCCACGGAGTATTTTTGGCATTGTATGAGGACACAGCTTATGCTGGACTCCAGAAGAGTTTTGTGGTTGTAGAGAAGTCTGTGTCTTGCTCTAACTGTGGAGGTTAATCTGGATGAGCCAGCAATTCATCTTTTTGCATTATTTGTAGAGGATCTCATGTCAGTTCCTTTTCATGTTTCACAGAAGTGGAAAAATGTGTCTGTAAATAATTTAAAAAAATGTAAGAATATGAACTTCACCATTCTTTGTTCTGAAGAGGGAGTAACTTCCCTGGCAGTCCTGTATTGTGTATTACTACTGTGTTGTGGGCTTGTAGGCTGGAACAAATTGACATATAACAGTTTGGCATAGGAGTAGCCCCACATATCATTATGTTGTCAGTACACCATAACGGGTGCTGTTGGAAAGATTGTCTACCAAATACAGCCTGTTTGCTCATCTTCCTTCTTTAGCTCACATCAGGTATGTCAGTCTTCAGGCTGTGACACACTCTCCATCCTGCCTTTATGTTAATGACTTGTTGAATTTCAGATCTCTAAAGATATTTGCACTTGTATCTTAGAAACTACAAGGTAATAAGTTTTCACAAGTTGGTGGGTGGTCTTTTGGATCCTACCAGCTTCTTAAGACCCTTGCACCTAGGCTGAATCTGGCTAGTACTGCTACATTTCATGTTTCTAAGTGTGCATGTTCAGCTCTGTCTTGACTCCAGCCATGGGTTGCCTTTCTTTTCCTTTCCCATTTTTTTCCTTGATAATTAAAACAGTCTGTGATACTTTCTGATTCGTCTCAGTGGAGAAAATTGCTTGCTACATAACCTGCTGTGGGCTTTTGGACAGATGCAATGACTGTTCCAGTATCAGCTTTATCATTCCACTAGAATAAAACTGCCAGGTGTTAATGGCTGTGATCCAACTTCTTAAACCACCTATGTAATACAAAATGATGCTGTCATAGCTCTGATTGTAAGGAACATTTGAAAAATAAAAGCAAAAAAAAACCCCCCAACCCCCCAAAACACCAACCTTGAAGAGTTCCTTTTAAACCAACATAGGCGTGTTAGCAAAAGCCCTTCAGTTGGTGCAGTTTAGGGAGGTGTGATCTGTTCCTTCTGTGAAGATGAGATCCCTTAACTTTCCCTGGAATTTTGAATCACATGCTTTTCTTTAAAAAAAAAAAAAAAAAAAAAAAAAAGCAAGATGTTGGTCCTGTTCCTCAGAAACTGTAAACACGTTTTGAGAGTGCCGTGATTTGCTTCAGTAGAGCTGGAAACTTGTCTTAGGGAGACCTGGCTTGCTGCAGCTTCTATGTCTTCGTCCCATGCTCAGAGAATGAACAGGGAAATGGCCTGCTTGAAAAGCATATATTTTGGGATGATGCTTCTGATGAGCTTGCGTTGAAGCCTTTACCAGTTCTTCTCCTTGCCAGATAGATGCTGGTTAGTGACAGCACAGACTGACTTGATCCCTATGTCTTGAACCTGCATTAATTTTTGCCTAATGCTGCTTACCCATAATATACTGGAGGTGCTGTCAAACTGTTGTAGGTTAATTACAGGAAACATTTGGTATGCTTGATGGAATGTATCTGTGTTTATACTTCTCCTTCAGTCTGCACAGTGTCCTGGTTTTTCATGTATGGCAGAAAGAAACATAACTTCCGAACGTAAGCCTTTACTTCCCCCGAAGTTTCCTGCAGATGCTCTATCCATGTCCAGTATCTATGGGAGCAGTTTCCACTCATCCTTCCTTTCCAGTGGCCTTTGCTGTGTTGGGCATTGCCCTGCCTTTTGTCTCTACCCTCTACTTTTCCCAGGTTCTGTGGTATGTGTAGAGAAGTCTGCTGTTTGCTTTGGATGGGACCAAACTATTTAAAAACCTACAAGTAGAAATACTGTACTGATATTTTTCTCGATGGTGACTGGATGGTAGCTGGCTCTTTCTTTGGCTAGCCATTGGAAAGTGAATAATAGAAAAGTCTTGAATGACAACAGGAAGAGGAGGTGTGGCTTTTGTGTATTTATTTGTTCTTATCTCTCGAAATTCTTAATTAAGGGGCAAGAGACCAGAATTACTTGAAGTATATGAATGGCTTGGCGGGGGGGCAGAGTGGTTAGGTAGGGAAATTGTTCTGATATACAGAAGTTGATCTGTAGCGACATGAAACTTGAGTGAGATGTTTTCTTCCATAAATCCAACCATCTCATATCTGTGTATTCAACAAAATCTAGATGATCAGGAGAGAGATGGAGTGTAAGTTTCAGATATGTTATAATTTTACTAATTAGTGCCATAACCTCCCACAATACCTGATAGCTGATTCTTGAAGTAGAATTCTTGTCTCTTAAATGAACTTAAAATTGAAATCAGCTTTCAGGGTGGTAGGTGAGATATCAGTTACTCTTCCCTTTTCCCCATGACTTGGTTGCTCTCCAAAGATATCTTCCTTTTTATTTAGTAATGATCAGTTTCTGGCCCAAATATTAGACTAGACCATATACATACTCGTTCACATGTGCTCACCAACTCTGGGAAAGGTTTTAAAATCTTTTTGTTTTGAAACGCCAGAGTTTACACCTGTTCAGATGTTTTTAAGTTGAACTTGCTTTTCCTGGTTTGTTTCTTGAGTTCTTGTCAGCCTTGTGTCTTTATGTTGTGGCCACCATTTTCCCCAACTCTTGAAAGGACTCTTGGGAGCCCCTCATCACTACCCTTATAATAGCCAGAAACAGCTGTGAGTGCAAGGGGCACTCGACCACAGGGGTTGAATGTATCGTTGCTATGGGAGCAGATAGTCCTATTTATCATGGTTAAAATACATGGTTCTTTTTTTTCTGGAAAGGTTTCCCAGTCTTGTTTTATGAATGGTATTCAGTGCCATTGTTATTAACAGTTTTATCAAGACACTATACACTGCGCTAATTTCAAACAATATAGTTTTTGCACTGACTTTACAGGACTTCTGTTGCCAGGTTAGTGGAAGAATCTGAAGAATGCTGCTATTATGGCATTTGGTATGAAGATCACAGTAATAACTAGGACTAAGTGAAATTCGGAATTCCATCCTATGAGAAATTTTCTTTATAAAAGCTGATAGTTTTATTTATTTTGTGGAGCAGCGTTTCTGAAAATATTTTGCAGAAATAAAGCTTCCCAAATGAAGTGAAACATTTGGACGTTCTCAAAACCCCAAGGAGTTTGTTTTTGTTTATTGAATGATTCATTTCAAATCACTATGTTAAATTGCATTTTCCCATTGTGGCCTCATGCCTCCAGGGAGGTTATAGTTCACAAGTCTCCTTCCATGCCATGTCCCACACAGTTTGATCAGAGGAGAGGCTATGTTGTATTATGGGAGATGTAATTCATGTCTCCATGCTCTCTAGTGAGTCAGGTTTTTAGAATGAACCCCTGCTCTATTTGTTATGCACTGCTAAGAAAAAGATTTCCTATTTTATTGAATAACTTCCAAATATTTAGGATGTCTAGAAGAGAAGAAGGTAAATGATCTCTTCACTAGAGAAGCTCTTGGACAGACAAAATGTATCTGGCAAGACTGTTTGAGACAATCATTTTTACCACGGTGTGTCACTGACCTTGAGAAGTTTGGACTTTACCCTTCCCTGTTATCCAAAAAGCATACTTGTAAGGGGTTGGAGAACTGAGCCACGACGTCGCAGAGGGAATAGTGCCACCTATTGAAGAGTTGATCGTCTTAGCTTTTCTTGCAATTCCTTTTTTGTGAGACTGGTAATTTCTAACTGCTTTTACTTCTAATCTTAAACCTCTTTAACTACAGCACATGGTTAGCTGCTTTACTGTACTCTTGGCTTGAGGCTATACCAATGAGTTTGGGGAATTATCATATGCATGAGGATGAAAAAGGATTTTTAACACTTTTTTTCTCCACAGAATTTTATGAATCCACTCAAGATATGAACATGTAGTCTGATTTTGTGTACTTAAAGCATAGTTACAGTGACGTCTCCTCATTTCATGCCATCAGGATACTGTCATGTGAAAGCAAATGTGGGAATAAGATTATTGTTGATTTGATTTTGAGTACTATCAATGATGAGTTCTGTTGACCTTGTAATCTTTACTAAGCTTCAGCTGGAAAAAGTGAAATAGCATGGTAAGATATTTCAAAATGAATGACTCATGATTTTCATCCAGGGAATGCTAAGAATTGGAACACAAAAGCAAAAAAGGTGAATGAAAAGCTGATTGCCACTTGCTAATATGGACTCTTCAGTGTTGCCCCAATCTCATAAACTTTAATTAAAGTGGGTGAAGTTGGTTTAGTTAGTAATTTAATGTAAGAGTTACTGTATGTACTTGTGATGTCCAGGCATGACAGTAACAGCTATAGAAAACTTTACGTTGCGTGTCATTGGGCTCTCAGTGGTTTGTGGCTTTCCTTTCAGTCCATTCCAGAGTGTCTAATGAGGTGTTCAAGGTACAAGACGTGGGTTATGAAAACATTGCTGCTCTGGTCTTAAAATTCCACCACTAAGCAGATTTCAAATTGAATGTATTTTGCTTAAAGAACAAAAGTGAGCAAATGACAGATTTGGGGAGGTTCTTTGCTACTTTTCCCTTGCAGAGTACAAGAGAGCACTTGAATGTTGCTCTTTTTAGCCTACCTGGTTCAGACAGGGAGTGCTATCAAAGCTGATCTAGTTCTGCAGGTAACAGTGTTATCTTCAGAAAACTTCCAGATAACGTCATTAAAACCACTATAAAGCTGTTGTGTATCTCTGTCAAGCACGGTATCTCTCAGCTGGCCTATACAGACTTTGTTCCAGCCTTTTATATTGTGTTTAGGAGAAGGGTTAAGTGCCTGCTTCTTGCCTGAAGGAAACAAATGCAGGGAAAAAGCAATTACAGACTAATTTGGGTTCAAGTTGTCCTAATTTCAGTTGCCTCCCCATTCTAAAATTAAAAGGTGGTCTTGGGTGAAATTGAGACTTGTGGTGTGAAACAGTTTAACTTGATTATTCTTGGAACTTAAATTGCACTCTGTAAGGTCAGTTTATGTTGCATCTCCTACTGCATTGCCTCTGCTTTGGCATCAGGTTCATTCAAGGAGAAAGCTTATCAGTAGATCTAAGGGTTATTGGTTCTGGAAAAGAAAGAAATTCAGTGGAAGAGCAACAGGTACGCAGGGCTATACTGTGCCTTTAAACAAGGACAGCTCTTATGAGTCAAAAGATTAGTTAGTGTCTTACTCATAAAACCTGTACGTCTGGCAGTGGGGTTTAAAATGAGCTGTTTTTATGAAATAGCATATGTTCCCTTTCCCACACCCCACCCTGGGGCATCATTCTTGCAAAGTGAGACTTAAAGAAGCTTGGCCATATAGAAAAATGGGAGGTACAAAAGGGAGAGGCATGTTCTTTCACTTAACCATATAAAGAGGGTGTGAAAGGTGGTGGGTTTTTTCCCTCTTGTCTGCTCTCACCTTGCATCCATTCCATCAACTTACTGCAGATCGCTGTGTATGGCATAACTTGCTTCTACTTTATCAGCAGAAGGTGAGTTAGTGGGATATGATACTGTGACCAGACTGCTGCAGAAGTGCTGGAATGCAACCTCTTTTCTACTACTCCCACGCCCATTTTCAATATGCCACACTCAAGGAGAACAGGGCTGACTGGGCAGACAGTATTTTCACTTGAGGCTCCTGATTTCCATTAGGAGTTGCTCCAGAGAAGTGAAAGGAGCTCTAGTGGTGCGAGAGTAATTTAAGATATGGGTATGACTCCACACTCTGTTGCAATTCATTCCTTAAAAATTATTCCAGAAAAGAGAGTCTTGCTGGGACAGCATCTTCATAATTCCCTTTGCTCCCTCCATACTAAGTGGAACTACTACAATTCTGGTATCTGATTGTGGAGAACTCCAGTTCTTTCTCAAGATGCTGGTGTAAGAATGAAAGGCTTTAGAAATGAAGAAGCAATGCAAGCTGTTAGAAATAACAGTGATGTTTAGTAGCTAGTAGTTTCTGCTGGGTAAATAAAAGAACATCCGTGAAGCATTTTGCAGAGTTCCTAAAGTCACTTTTCTGGATACCTTCATTGTGGTAGGCTTTTTGCAGATGCTCCTAGGAAAGTGGTCTGCAGTGAATATGCCAGGACTATTGCTTTGTTTTGTTTTTCCCTTATTTTGTTTTCAAGTGAACAATAGACATACACAACATTTCAGTTTTTCAAAATGCTGCACCTACTAAGTACATTTATCTCTGCAACAGTATTTATGCTCACATTATACTGAGTAATCCTAACACCGGGAAACAAAACAAGTTGCCTTTGATGTCACACAGCAAGTTAAAGGAGGAACAGATTCCAACTTGCATCTCCTGGGATTTTGCCCCTGTACTTCAGTAGCTCAGGGGGAAGCATGGTCTTGATTTCAGAAGTCTTGTTCAGTGTAGCAAGTATGGCTTGTATTTCATTACTGCTGCTGTTCTGGTTCTGTGTGATATTCTCATCTGAAACAGAAGGTGCCCCGAGTTGAGATTTTTGCTGACAATTGGGAGAACTACTGATCAATGAATCTGTTTTAGTCCAACCTGCTGATGTTAGTCTGAGAGATTTGTGACTTACTTTTTAGAGTGGATTGTAGAAGTTGTTTAGTGGTTTTGATGTGTACTGGAACATGACAGCCCTCTACCGTACTTTGAAGAACTATTAATACAGACAAAGGGAAATTGTGCTCATTGGTTCATGTACATAGCTGCTGCTCTTTAAAAGCTGCTTTTACCTCAAGTTGTGTCTGATGTGTCAGAGCTGTCTGCATCTCTGCTGTTGTATATCTCTGTTTTGTGTAACCGAAGCAATAAGCTTGACCTGTCTTGACATTCCTGTCTGTTTCTGGACTGATGCCCTGTTTCTGTCTCTCATATATTTTTCCCTCTGTTGTGCTGTACCAGTTTCTTTCAGTGCTCTGTGATTATCTAGGAGGATAAGGTTTTGGACTGATGCCTAGCATGTGTCTCTTTGTATTTCTCTCCTCTTTCTTCTGCCCTTTCCCCACATTTCTTATGCAGGTCTTGTTCAACGGTGTGTTGTTATCCAACGGGATGAAAACGGATTTGGGCTGACAGTCAGCGGAGACAATCCAGTCTTCGTGCAGTCCGTCAAAGAAGGTAAGCAGACTTGCTAAATGTGCTAGCCAGAGAGCAGCCTAGAGGGTTTTCATGTGAATCAAAGAAACATGTGTATGAGCTGGAGGAGAAAACTCCAAATGCCTTCCTCACAGGTGGGGTGGCTGTAGCTTTGGAATAGATGTGCAAGGACAAAGAGTGTTGCACCATTGGGATGCAGCAAATCGCCTCCTCAGTGTCTGATGTATTTGGAAACTGATGTCTTGTGTCTGAAAGGAAGTAAATGACTCCTTGAAATGTGGTGGGATTGTGGCTTGATATGTCCACTGCAAAATGAGAACAGAACTGCTCTAGATACTCAGATATTTTAATGTGATAGAGACAGAGGAAGCTTGCGTGAGTGTGGGAAGTAGCTTCGTGTGGAACTGCAGAAGTGCTTAAACCATTTTCGCTTTGAATGGTTCTATTGAAATTGGAACTAAATGATTTCTTGCCCCTCTAGATGGAGCAGCCATGCGGGCTGGAGTGCAAACAGGTGATAGAATTATTAAGGTAAGGGCATTCAAATCATCAGAGAAGTGGATCCTTTGTATTAAATGTGCTCTTTCCCTGAAAGAATGTTACTGATATGTCTTCTGTGATGTTTGCGTTTGCCTGTGGGATAGAGGAATGGTCTAAGTTTCTGTGTCCTGGGGATACTGAAACAGTAACCACTGAAAGCCCCCTGCTGAATGTTAATTTTGTTGTGGAGACCACTCTCATTTCAGAACTTTATGGGCAAGTTCAGCATCCTACAAGGCTCAAGTATCACATATACAATAAAAACAGAAGTGGCAGGGGAGAGAAGGAACGGAGAGTTATTAATAAATACCTGTAAATAAATATTCTTCTTGGATTATTGTTTTTCCCCTAACTGCCCCGAGATCCATGTCCTCTTTTAGTCTCAACAACTAAGAGATCAAGTCAGTAACTAAAAAGACTGTCTGAACTATTGTTGCAAAATGATGGTTGTGCTACAGCAGCTACTGACACAGAGCTGGAACTTCAACTAGGCATTTAAATTAGTGAATTAAATTAGCTACCCTAATTTTTTTTCTGCCCAGTCAGAGTGGATTGCTTACTGCTTTTTTTTTTTTTTTCCTGGTTGGTTGCTTGGTTTTCTTTGGTATGTGTGTATAGTTTTCTTTTTGCAGAGCTCTGCTCACTGAGAAACTGTTAGAAGGATAAATTGTTTATCTGTTAGTGTCTTGAAAGACATAGTAATGGAGATCGGGGTGGGGGAAAAAAAATACTGTTCCTCATTCTACGTGCTTATTGTGTAGTGTGTGGGTACCTTTGGTTGGAAATCAGTAGCTAAACACTGTTAACTTTCTCTTCCTCCCTACCCCCAGGTGAATGGCACTCTTGTAACACACTCAAACCATTTGGAGGTGGTAAAGCTGATCAAGTGTAAGTAAAGGCAGGTCATTGTTTTTGTCACTGTGCTCCTTTAAAGCATGAAAGGTATAATTTTAAAGGACCAATGACCGATTCAGCTATTAGGTGACAAGGACAAGGTCTAACCATGCCCCATGCTGAGAGATAAAGGGTGTGTATGAAACGCTGAAAGGAAGTTGGGGTAGTTTTGAAATCTCGGACTTGAGCTGATACCTGCTTCTGCAGTTTCTCCTTAGCTTGATGTTTGAAGTTACCATCAAACCTTGCCTACGTGTGTTCCCATCTTTTGATTCCACCTCAAATACCATAGCTATTCAGGCACTCTTAACGTAGATTGCTGTGTGATGCTTGTAAAGTACTGGCATTTCTAAAGGAAGTGTTGTCTTGGTTGATATTCTTTGGACAAGGAAGAAAGTGGTAGTGGTTCCTTCCACCCTAGCACAGTTGATTTAGTGGCATGAGCATATGTATACTGTAAATGCAACCTGATAGACTAGAAATTGGATTGTGTGTTTTTATTAAGGGTGATTATCATGACAGTTTTTGGATTACCTGAAATTTAAACAGACATCTCTAAAACACAGCTGACAGTGCTCTCGGGTTCTCTGGTTTGAAGAACAAATGGGTGAAGAATGGTCTAAGTTTTGTCTCTAGGGCAAGATGGCAACCAGAGAAACAGCAACTATAGAAATCTGAAAGTGTGTCTGAAATGTGAATTGTTCTTGTTCTCCCTGCAGCGGGTTCCTATGTAGCTCTCACTGTTCAGGGGCGCCCACCGGGGTCGCCCCAGATTCCATTAGCTGATTCTGAAGTGGATCTGGCAGCATTTGGGCATATGTCTCCCATCATGACATCTCCCCATTCACCTGGTACATCAGGAAATGCAGAAAGGATTACTAGCCCAGTGCTTGTGGGGGTAAGATTTAAAGCTCTCTTTCCAAAGAACCACCATAGCAGTAGAAGAAATGTAGTCACGTATTTTTTTCTTGAATTGTTTTGTGCTGCTTGCACAAATCACAAATTGGAATTGGAATATTTATCCTGCCACCCAGTGGGCATTTAATCACATGGGGAAAAACATTTGCAAGTAAAAACATCTAGTCTCATCTGAGGTAATACAAATACAGTTGAGGGGTTATTCACAGGTTGTCTTTAAGATACACTGCAGTTTGTATGATGTGAGTTTATACATTGTCTGGTCCAAGACAGTCATGCTGTAACTTGTTAAAAAGTGGATTTTAAGGTGTGCAGGCATGTGGCAAAGAAGAGTAGGGAAAGCAAATAAGCAAACACTTCTGGTCTGTCTTTTTTTTTTTTTTTTTTTTTTACTGTTGATAGCAATGTTCAAAAGTAGGAAAGAATGCATAGGATAAGATTTAGAAACTTGAATTGCTTCTTGTGGGGCTTTTCAGAGTCCATGCTTAAGAAGTAGATGAAAAGTGGGCATATCCATTTTCCTTATATTTCTTCCCAGCTCCACCAAAAAAACGACCCTTAATCTTTTCATATTTTCTAGGAGGAGAATAATATTGTCCACAACCAGAAGGTGGAGATTTTGAGAAAGATGCTACAGAAGGAGCAGGAGCGGCTGCAGGTACTGGAGTTGCAGGAGTTCGAGGGAGGGGAGGAAAGTATGATGTAAATACAAAGATTGGTTGTTGAATCACTACTTAGCAGCATCTTCAACATTCCCTTGCATAGCTTGTGTTTTACCTTAGCTTTTCTATATACTGGCCTAACACCAGAGCTCTAGTCACTCTTACCAGCTTTTGAATTTTTAATCCTTGGCAGAGTAAGAAAAAGTTTGTGGGAGCTTTCTTAAGTGGAAATGTACATATCCATCAATCTGATCTAATCCTTGGTCAAGTAAGCATCTTTGACTCACTGAGAGATTTCAGTAAATCTCTAGAGTTTTATTTTCATATGGCACATGAGAGAGAGGAGAGCTATATAAAATGGACATTCTGTAGCATCTACTTGGTAGGTGTGCTGATGTGCGGTTTATTATTTAAAATGTGTAATGGAATGAAGATTAGTAGTAGGCTGTAGTTCAAAGCTTTGACATTGAGGAGATACTGAGAGAAAGCTCATAAAATTATTTTTCAGTCTCTGCAGGAAGAGTATAGCCGATCCCCTACCACACGACTGCTCAAAGAGATACAAGAAACAAAGAAGCATATTCCTCAGCTGCAAGAGCAGTTGTCCAAAGCCACGGGCTGTGCTCAGGTAACAGAATCTGTCAGGCTTCTCTGTGGTGTGTTCCAGGTGAAAATTCTTCGGGGATGATAGTACTCTGGGCAAGCAGGAGTTCCCTGCCATGCTCTTTTGTGCTTGTACAGGCAAATTGCACCCTCTAGAGTTGAGACTTGTAGTTAGGCTTGCAGAGGCTGTCAAGCAATACAGTGCAATGTCAGTATATGAAGTAGACATTACAATGGATATTCAAATAATCTGTGAAAAACTCCTTTTAAAACGGGAAGTGTAAACTATGATGTGTTTATTAGTCTGTCTGTCAATACAACTTGAAAGAAACCTGTGAAGTCATTCTTACAGTCGAGAATGAATAACTGGAAGCTTGAAACAGCTTTGCTTTTGCTTTTGGGAAGAAAAAAAGTAGGTGGTATTATTTTTCCCCTTTTTCCTCTGCTTATAATGTTAACATAATATAATAAGTCCTGAAAACTTGGTGTCTTCTCTTAGAAAAACATTGCAGCCTTTTCTAGATACATGAAGAAAGTTTTATAAATAATGTGAACTAACTGGGTTTTGAAACAGCTAATGTTTAAGGATTGTTGAAATATTGAAATATTCTACTTGCTCTGTGCTGTCTCCCCTCCCAACTCACTTTATCTTTTTAGGACGGAGTCTTGTCCTCCAGGTCTGTGACGGAATCGCTGCAGATCAGTGAAGCAGAGGCAGAGAGTGGGGATTGTGTGAGCAAACTGGATTACAGTGGTGACAGCCCCTCCCGACCAAACAGTGACATTGCTGATGTGAGTCTCGAACAGCTCCATGTCTTTGCTTCTATACCTTTTGGACTTGGTTTTCTTGTGGAGACTCTTCATGTTTGTGTTGTCCTGTGTATCATACATATGTACTCTGTAACACTATGTATTGCTAGAATAGGCTTCTCAGTACACACCAAAAATATTTCCCTGAGGAAACGTACTATATTGGACTTCCGTTAGGGATGGGGAAAGAAATAGTGTGGGTTTTGGGTTTTTATCCAGGATTAGATTTTCCTGGCACAATCCCTGTAACCAGGCAAAGAAAGATGGATGCCAGCATTTTTCTCAGAACTCAGAGATGCCAATTAGAGCATCCTTTAAGGGTATGGTAATGTTCCAATTGCAGTAACTGTGACTCAGAATCCAGTCAGTGGGCAAATTGCCATGAAAGTGCGGAGGAGCCTTGCTTCTACCAAATAAGCTTCAATTATTGCCAACAGTAAACGCTCTTAGTCTGTTCACTCATTAGTTATCAATCTGTGTGCTTGTATGGTCTCTCTATTGGAGTGCCTTAGCACCTAATCCTTAATTAAGTCACTATCTAATTAGTGCAGAGGAATTGAGACTCTGTACTTGGGTGTCGGCCTAAGTTTGTTGTGGGAGCTAAATTTGTACTAGCAGTTGGGAGTGAAATGAAGGTGGGTCAGATATGCCTCCAAAATGTGAACATATATGACTCTATTTTAAAACATTCCTCCTCCCACTCCAAATCTGACTAAATATCCCCCACATTTGTATAGAATAAACGCAGAACAAAATTCATAGCTATCTTCCTGATAAGCTTAATCCTGTCAGTATTGTGGATGGTGTTTGATGACTGGAGGTGGTTGACACACCAAACATTCAAGCTTTTCAATCCAAAGTGACCCTGAGAAACTTTAGGATTGGGGGTGAAAGAGACATCTTGAAGTTTAACAAGAAGTCCAGAGTTCTACAGCTGGGGTGAAATAACTCCATGCATCAATACAGGCTGGAAACCAACAGGCTGAGTAGTAGCCTAGCTGAAAGGACCGGGGTGTTATTGTGAACGCATCTTTTACTGAAGATGAGCCAGCTGCACATGCTTTTTGCAAATAAAGCCAAGTGTCTACTGGGCTATACGAAAAAGAGGATTGCCAGCAGGTGGAGGGAAGTTACTAGCCCCTTCTGCTGGGCACTGGTGAGACTACACCCAGCTTAACTGACCCCATTGCTGGGAGCCCCATTTTCAGAGGGGATGTTGAGAAAAGGGCCTAGTCAGAGAGCTAGCAACATGGGTACTACATAAACTGTCAGAAGAGGTGGAGAGAGCTAAGAGAAAGCTAAGGACAGGTGCACTAGTAGATTTTACAGCTCTGCTCTTATTCAATGTCACTAGCTTTCTTACTGAAACTGCTTCTGCGTTTGGTTGGGGTTTTGTTTTTTTTTTTCTTTTTTTTTTCTTTTTGAAACTGTGCATGTAAGTCACACATTGTAGTTTGGTTGTTCATACCTCAGCTGTCGAACAGCTCACTCTGTGAGAAAGGAGAAGTTTTGGCTGTTGCGGCGGAAAAACTTACTGTGCAGTTCTCATTTTCCTGGATTTGCTGGTACTTACCAGAACTGAACTTCCTTCTTTCCCAGAGTCCTCGCAGTGGCTTGAAGGAGCGGATTTATCCAGATGAGAGCCCAGAAAAGACTGAGGTTCAAGATACTGTGAGTATAAAACACAAAGTGTCTCAACAGCATCTTCTGTAATGGGCCCATTAAATCCTTGCTGTTTTCCCCCCACTTTCTAGAAGGAGCATGCATAAACTTTGTTTTAGAAAACAAAATGCAATTAAAATCGTGCAGGGGAAGTCAATTGGCTGAGTAAATGTTTATGGAGCTTAAGAGCAGGCCCATTTAGAGGTGAGAAATATATACTCAGCAGTAAAATAGCTGGACCTAAAATTCGTAGTGCAGTTGCACATATTTTATTCCTTGAGTCCAGCAGTAGATGAAACAATCTTTTCTTTAGGATATTTAGTCATTATGAGGCTGGCGTTATCACGGATAGCCTCAAGAGTAGGTAAAAGTGGAATATATTAGGAAGTGCATACCTATCTGAATGTAGTATTATCTTCCTTAAGATGACTTCTGAAGTATTTTTTTTCCTCATCTGCTTGACTTTCCAAAGTCATATTTCTTCATTTATACTACGATGGCATTTGTCATGTGCCACATGCACATGTGCTCATGTCTGTAGATGATGCAGTTGGTTTTGGATCATCCGATTTAATGTTTCTGAATGCTTGCAACTTGGGAGAAGCATTTGTAAGGGGATCTCGTAACTGCAGACTTGGACAAGGTTGAGTAAAGACACATGGGTTTCCACTGAGTTTTGAGAAGGAAAATAAAAATGATAGTAACATCTCTAACTTGGTAAAGAAGGTTTACTGTGCCAAGAGAGTAATAGCACTGTACATTTCTTCCTTCCCTTCCTTCCCCTTCTCTTTCCTTGCTTCTGACTCACCCCAGGATTCCCAGTCCAGTGTTGGAAGTCCTTTATCCCGCGTGGGGCCTCAGATCATTGGAGCAGAGGATGATGACTTTGACACTGAACAGGAGCAGGTGGGAATGACTTTTAGCCTCAGCTGCCACTTTTCCCCCTCGACCAAAACTCTGTTCCTGTGTCTAAACTACAAGTTCTCCATGACTTGTTTTTATTGAGCAGTTCTTTGTGGTGAATTAAGAATTAGAGAATGTGGTTCCTGTTATGGCTGATCTGGCCAAGTAAAGACATTTGGAGAGTTTATGACAATATGCCATCTTTGATTCTTTCTGTTACTCTTTCTTTCTCCTCATAACTTCAAGCTTTCTAGAAATTAATTTGCCTTGTTTCATTTTCTTTTGCTTATTTAGTTTCTACGAAGTTCTGTATTACTGTCACAGCAGTATAGTTGCCATGGTTTTTGACATATTTATTCTGAGTTATTTTAGCTGTCCTTTGCTCTGAATTATATTTCATTATATAGTACTCAGTGTTCAGGAGAGTATTTAAAAGAAGTGCTCCTGTTGTAAGCTCTTCCTGGGATGTTAGAATGGCATTGCAAAGGTTCTGGAATTGATCAGGTTTTATTTTAATTAAACAAACAAGGAATTAAGGTGTTGGAACAAAGCTTCCTGGTTTTTCTCACAGTAGCTGTCTTGAATTATTCAAATAGTTTCCATGTATCTCTACAGATTAACGGACAATGCAGCTGTTTCCAAAACATTGAGCTCCTGAAATCTCGCCCAGCTCACCTGGCTGTTCTTCTGCATCATGTGGTGTCCCAGTTTGATCCTGCAGCATTGGTAAGAAGTTCTGAAATTGTATCCCTGGCCCATATTGGTAGTCTTAACCAGAGTGTATCAGGATCTCCTTGTTCTTGTGTAGCACTGTCAGTGACATGGCTGGATCGGCAAGGAGAGAAATGCAGATCCTGTGTAGGCACAAGAGTATTTCAGATAAATGAAGAGAAGCACGAAGAGAACTGTTTCTCCCGTACTTATTTGTAAACAGCTAAATGTATTTAGCTCTTGAAAGCACTTCATTCCACCCTAAGGTGGTGAGATTATTTGTCTATGGGGAAGGTCTCCCCCCCTCTCCCCCCAGAGTTTCAATCCAGCAATGCTGAATTCCGTGAAATATTTTAAAGGAAACTTGGACTTAGGGATGTTAGAAGAGTTCTCATGGTATCACTTCATTTCTTCCTCCCCTATTTCCCACAGTTGTGCTACCTTTACACAGACTTGTACAAGCAGACCAACTCCAAAGAGACTCGGCGTGTCTTCCTTGAGTTTTACCAGTTCTTCTTGGACCGAGCTGCAGTAGGTTCCAGTCATTTCTCTCATTTTCAAGCATACCTAGCAAGTTGACTTTTACTTTTCTCCACTCTCCTGAACTGGAAAAACCTAAGGAGTTATTTAAGTCCTTCAAAATAAACCGTTTTTTTGTTTAAGTGTTACCAGTGAATATGGCAAAATGAATGGTGGATAGCCTCAGGTGCCTGGTAACAGAGTAAATCATGGTGAATGTGTTGTCTAATAGGAGAAATAATTTTGTGATATGTAAGCATTATTGGGGTGGTGTTTGTTGTGTATGTTCTCCCAGCCTTTCTTTTCTTTTGCAGAATCTAAAAGTTCAAGTTCCAGATGAAATCTCCCTAGAACTAGGTAGGGTCCTCTTGCCTCGGGTATCTATTTCTGCAGTTTCTACTGTCTGAGGCAGTCCAAGCAAGTTTCTGAAATGCACTTGGGGTTACTTCAAACATACATGTTATGTGTTACAGGGAGAGACAAATAAATACTTCTTATGTTTCTTGGGGAGGGCATAATGTGTGCTCTGATACATGCATAAGTGGTGGGAAGCATTGGCCACATTGGCATGTACATTTTTTAGTATGATAGTGGATGTGACCAAAGCTGCTTACACTTAATGCACTGAAGTTGGTATTATCAGCAAGTGAAAGGCAAAAGGGTACTCTAGGGTGGGTTAAAGTATACACGAGTGACTTTATTCTAAGGTGGGGAGGACTGTTCTCAAAAGCATAATCTATTAACTTTTCTCTTCTGACTTACAGACAGACGAAGGCCAGAACTCCTTCCTGAAGAGCTTCATCGCCAGTTTATACAAACTATGCAAGATAAAGTCTGTCCAGAAGTTCAAAGGAATCTGGAGGATTTCAGGTAACAACAGTTGTCTGTGTAGTTTTTGTTTAATTCATACCTGCCCTCGGTCAACATGTCCAATACAGGGGAAGTCCAAACTTGAGGGACATAGTAATTCATCTGGGACTGAATAGGAAGATACCACTGGAGAGGGCCTCCAGGGTCACCCTGTGATCAATCCTTGAATGTTCTTTGACACTGTGTTGCAAATTAGCAGTTGCAAGATCAATTTTAGAACTTGGATTCTTCATTCCTTGAAGCTATTTGAGGCAATTTCAGAATATTTTTACTTAGGTGATGTTATATAAATCCTTCTTACTGATTGTGTTTATAATCAGCTTTTTTTTTTTTTTTTTGTGTGTCCTTTTTTCCTTCTCTCTCCCCTTTGGGCACAGAATAATCCACTGTAGAAAGCTGTCATGGGCATTTAGTAGAATTTGATAATTAATATTCCCTTTCATGTGGAGTCATAAGAGCTCTGTGCCAACATGAGACATTACACCAAGACAAGTGTTCAGTAATGGACTTCTACCTAAAAATGTCTCAATTCAAGTATATGCTTCAAATACACAACCTGGGATGCTGCAAAAAGAGTAACTACTTTTTCTTGACCCTTGTAATGGCTGCCTGTCTTGATAAATATCATAGAACTTTATCCCTCCAAAGGCTATCTTAGCTATGTTTTACGGTGCGTGCAAATGTTATGGAGAAATGTCATGGCTTCTCCATTTTCATACAGAAACCGATAATGAAACCTGTTTGACATTCTGAATGTCAAGAGGTTGCTTTTCCTTGTTACAGGTCAGTATTCAATTTCAAGTGATGCTTCCCTCTCCCCATTTTTTAGGCAGAAACGTAGTATGGGATTGACCCTGGCAGAAGGAGAGCTGACCAAGCTGGATGCAGAAAGGGTTCGTGACCGGAATGCAGTGGAGAAGGAAAGAGCATGTGCAGAGCAGATTATTGCTAAAATCGAGGAAGTCTTGTGAGTAACAGCAAGTATAACTGGGCAGGTAAAAAAGGTTCTACTCTGAACCTGACAACAGCAGAGCAAGGAATTAGGAACTAGAAGCAATCTGAAATCACTATGTTTACATTGCTTCTCCTGTTTGCTATCAATGTATGTTTGAATAATGATAGCCAAAAGTAAGCTAATAGTTAGGTAAAGTCCATGTATCTTTTCAAGGAGGCTACTGTTCAAATAGCAGAGTTAATGCGCTCGTTGTCAGCTTGTGCATTATTAGATCAGAGTCCTTTTTTTGGGTTGTAGAAACTTATAGGTTCAGAATCTATTTTTTTCTTTTAATGTGAGCTGAATCCAGTTTTCTCAGCTGAACCTTCATTTTTGTTTACTCCCCGCCCCCCCCCGCCCCCGGACTTTCTAACACTCTAAAGGACACTTTGAACACAACTGCTGATGCTGTGGTGGATATGACTGGGTGTTAATTGGTTTTAGAGTTTCTTTTTAAAAGTCTTTCTTGTTTTTAGGATGACATCTCAGCCTTTGGAAGAAGACAAGAGGTAATGGAAGTTGTGTGGGCTTAGTCTGTGAAGTAAGAACCCCAGTGCTGGCTCTTGTGTTCTGCTGAGCAGAACAAGACAGCCCTCTGCTGGCTCTAGCCAGAAATTAAGTTTCTAAATGCCCTGGCATAATTTGAATTCAGAGCATCAACCTCTTGCTCTCAACCTCTTCTTATTCTGAAGTTCATTGCCTCTGTTTCAGGTCTGAAAAAGTTACTGTTGCTGAGAGTTCGTGTTTCTTTTGGTTTTGTTTTGTACATGTTTCCATCTGGTCTAACATTTATTTTCTTTATGTGCCTTGCCTTGTTCAGTTTGTATGTATTCAACTGTCTGGGTAGCTTTTACTAGACTCTTTACAGCAACCATACCTTTTACTGTTACTTATTCTTACCATAACTCAAAACTATAATGTGACTTCAAATATGTATTTAGTTTATCAGTTTAGGACCTTCTATGTAATTCTCAAAATCCTGTTTTTACCTCCTAAGCTGGTACGCCTTTCATATATTCCATCTTTTGTTTACAAGAGGGCAAATGCTGGTACTGGCTGAGTCTGTCCCGTTGTCTGTGATAGTTCATTTCATATTAAAAAAATAGAGATTCCAAGTTCTTTTAATCTAAAAATGGTTACTTTCTCAATAGAACCTTTGCATTTGACCTTTTTCATTTTCTTGACAAAATATGTTTTCCCCAATACATTTCTCCTTATCCTCCATCTTCTTTTTTTTTTTGTATATACTTGGCAGTTCCACAATGCAGTATGTGATTCTTACTTACATGAAACACCTGGGAGTCAAAGTTAAAGAACCTCGGAACCTGGAGCAGAAGCGTGGCCGTATTGGTTTCTTGCCAAAGATCAAGGTAGTAGTGCTGTGACCAGAGTGCATTTGTTTAAAGCTGCCCAGCACGGGTGCATCATTAGAATTCAGATTCTACTTTTGCATGACACATTCAAAGTTGGTATGATTTTACAGTCTTTATTGCAGCATCAAGAGGATCTGGGATTACTGAGCTGCACAGAAAACCTAACAGTTGAAATTGGGTTCTACATATGTTTTCAGACACGTGAATTAGAAATGAGTTGCCTTCTTTCTTCCTTTATTTGTGTGCCTGAATTCTAACTACTTGTTTTTCACAGTTCTAGCCTTATTAAAACTCTGGGTGAGAAATGTTTCATACAATACAACCTTGAATCACTTGAGGATCTCATTAAGGCTAATCAGGCTGTTGGCCTGCATACTTTAGTTTTCTTCTTGCAAACCTTGCCCAAAAACTCATGCTTCATGATGCAGGAAAGGTACTCTTCCTGCCTCCCACACTATCCCAGTTATATAATGAATTTTTCCACCAAAACTCCATCTCTGTGGGTGTGTTCAGTCGTCTCCCACATATGGGGGTGTATCTGGTCACAGTAGCTACTTATTTTCATCAGCGTTCCATCTTCCTTTGAAATGTCAAGACTGTTACGAGCAGTTCTGTACTGACAGTGTGAAAAGGTTAGATCAAGTGTTCGCAACCTTTCTGAAGTGGTAAGATAAGTTGTATTTCTCTCTCCCAGATTAGAGTCTGTATGCTTGTGGAGGTTTGGAGTCACAAGATGATGTGCCTTAGCGAAACAAGGTGCTACTGGTCACTGTAAATTGGTCTCTTACCCTAGGGAGGAGAGTGGTTTCTAGCTCCTGCTAAGTAAAAACCAGGGTGTGTGAGTTTTTGCTTATAACAGATGTGTGTCTCCCTGCTGCTAACCCTGTTATGCACACCTCATAGTCTGTCTGTAGGCTGTCTTTGCCTCTGATGCTGCAGGATGTTGACCTCTCAGTAACTTGTTAGAAATAAAATTCTCTTGTACCAAACTCCTGCAGTTTTAAAGAATTAGTCGATATCTCAGTAAATAACTGAATTTGAAGAAACGAGTGATCTGTTTGCTTTGCTTTTTTTTTTTTTTATGTTAACGGCAGCAAAGTATCAAGAAAGAGAAAGAAGGAGAGGAAAAAGGAAAGAGAAGAGGCTTTCCTAATATTCTGGGCCCACCAAGGAGACCGAGTCGACATGATAGCAGTGCAAGTATGTCAGACAAGGAAATATATGTTCCCTAACTATTAGTCTGAAAGCCAGATAAAGTCTTTGCTGTCTTTTAAAAATCCATACTAAGAGTACTCAGTAAACTTCTTGATTTTTAAAACATGTTTTTGAAGACACACAAACCTAATTTTGTCCTGAAATGCTTCCTCTCTTCATCGCTGAAAACAGGTAAAAGCTTTTTCAGCAATATAATTGCTCTATGTTTGTTTAGTTGGCAGAGCCATGGAAATGCAGAAGCCCCGCCACCCAAAGCACTTACCTACAGCATCTTCTGTTAGCCCAGAGCCACCAGATTCTAGCAAGATGCGCCAGAGTGGGTCCTCCAGTGATGGAACAGATGCGCCATACCCAGCTGCCAACCCGATGTCTCCTTTGGCAATGGGTCCCTTTTCCTCTCCAGAGGGAAGCAAGGACAGCGAAACAGGTAGGATGATACTAGTAAAGAGGAACGATTAAAGATTGTGTTGTGAATGGGATATGCAAAGCACAGTTCTGATGCAACAAACTTGACAAATTAGGAAATGTTTTTATGTCATTAGACATGATCTTCCTCGCCTTAGTCATCTTTTCTGACTTAGTCTCTGGTTCAAATTAGGAAATCTTGTCACAGCCAGAAATTGTTGTTACGTGGGTTCTATCACTGTGGCATTGGATCATCTAACAGGGAAAAAAACCCAGTCTCAAGTGCCTGCTTTTGTAAGCACAAGTCAGTGTCATCTGGAAACATTTGTCACTTGAGATTTTTCTTACCGACCTAGGAATTCAGTTCCTCCAACTCTAAGCTGAAATGAGGCTGTGAAGTTCTCTTACGTACTCTAATTTGGTACGGTCTCTGTCTAGGTTTGAAGCAGACTGGAGAAGCTCCACCTGCTAATGACTGTATGGATGGCACACCCCGCACACCTAATAATACCTTTGAATTCCCATCTCCTTTGGAAAACTTGCAGGAGGAGGAGGGAGAATCAGAGAGGTAACTATGGTGCCCTGGTTGCTTGAGCCTTGGAAGAGAGTTGATGTGACAATGGCTGTTGAAGCTTCATCCATAAAACTATTAGTGACATCATTTTGTTAAACATTATTGGTAGAAGTAGGAAATGCTGGTCTGTGTCTGCTGCTATGGTAGTACTAGAAAACTGTGTATCAGGAGGGTGAGGCTGACATATGGACAAAATGTTCTAGTTGGGAGGTTAGGCCTTTACTCTGAAGTTATGCTGAATGTCTGATTGGGGTGAAATTCTTGCATAAGCTTCCCTACTAATTTCTTTCGTTTTTTGCAGAATGGTTGACATGGGAACACCAAAGCCTTTTCGCAAGTGAGTATGCTTATAAATGTTTGAACTTCACTGAATTTGTTTAGATTTTAATAGGTTATGAAGTAGAATGCAGTAGCGTTCATTGTTCTGAGCCAGTACAATTGTCTGCATGATCTTTCCTTTTCTTAACGCATATAAGAAATGAGACACTGGCATCTGTATATAGGACAGGTGGAGTGAATCATATGCAGATAAGCCCTTTGATCTATGCGTGAAATATAGTGATTGTTGTATCTACTGATTTGAATTGATGGGTTAGGGAGTTGAGATTTCCACATTTTCTTTTTAAATCTGTGTATTGCTGTTAGCTCTGTGTCTGCAGATAGATGGAGGAAAGAAATTGTATTCTGCCCTTTCACCAGCTTGATATTTGACTTCACATTATTTTATCTATATCATTAAAAGGAGGGTTATGGAAATACTGTAACAACAGATACTTTCTCTTAGTTCTGTAAAGGGCAAAATTAGAAAATGTGCCTATAGGTTCAGATATCTAACAGCCTCCAGCTGTTATGGAGAGCATATTCATAATGCTTTACAACTGAGATACAAATACTTAGATTTTCTCTTCTTTCTCCCATACATCTGTGCCTAAAAGGGGAAGTATCTGACATATTTTTTCATGTTAGGATGGACAGTGTTGGTTTCACAGATGTACAAAGTGAAGATGAGCTATATGATTTTGACATGGACATGGACCCTCCCAACTGGCAGCAACTTGTGAGCCGAGAAGTGTTGATGGGGCTGAAACCCTATGAAATCAAGCGCCAAGAAGTGATTAATGGTGAGATGGATATTTTTTCCTAGCTCACTAAGCACAAAGTTGAAACCTGTCCTCTGGAGCTCTGAAGTTCTTAAAACTAGGTCTTTCTTCACTGATCTGCTCAAAGTAGTGGCCATGTATTACTTCTGATTTGCAGAGTTCGTGTGTGTGAAACTTGTTACTGAAAAATATCATGAGATGAAACTGATCCAGTCCTTGGAGAAGAAATAAACAATATTAAGTGGTTTGACACTGAAAGGCCAGTTTGCAATATCACGTTCTGTAAAAGAAAGCAAGAGGCACTGTCTAGACCATTGGAAAGCACATGATGCAAATGGAAAGCTACTACCAAACTTCATCTTCAAAGCTTCGTCTCAATTTCAGATCTTACAATCCTGCAGAACACTCTGTGTGCCTATATGAGCTGCTAAGAGCTCACTGTTTGTTTGGAATAAATTACAAGTCACAAATCAATTGGCTTCTCTGTTCACTCAAACATAGAAATGCAGCAGAGCATGGCTCCATTCTGGAGCAAGCTGGGATATGGGCCAGCAAGGGAGGTGTTGATGAGGGAGAATTCTGTAAGTTCATACTTCTGACTTCTGTTTGCTTCACATTCGGATCCACGTTGCCACGCCTTTTTAAGTAGATAGTTACAGTCCTGCTTTCCCCTCTCTCTTCAGAATTGTTTTACACCGAGAGAGCTCATGTCCGCACGCTGAAGGTTCTGCATAATGTCTTCTACCAGCGTGTCACCCGGGAAGGGATCCTGAACTCCAGTGACAAACGGAAAATCTTTTCGAATCTGGAGGATATCCTTGGGCTTCATGGTAAGAGCAGCTGAGGTGCCTTTCAGCTTTGTAGTCTCAGCTGAAATTCTGGATACAAATATCTGAAAAATTTAAGCAAGTGACCCTGAAACAAGAGGCAACCTCGTACAACACTTCAGGTGAAAAAGAATACATACCGCTGTTCTTCCATTTGCACGCAGTTTTTCCATTTCTGTTTTACAAAGATATTTTGATAAAGAATGCATGTCTCCAGTGTTTCAGATACTTGCTTTTTCTTATCTCTGTGCACAGACTCTCTTGTGCTGATTCATGCTTTGACACAAGGAGCAATGCTTTGATGACTGGTCTTTATGGGTCAACTTTCAAAGCATTACAACTGTTGTTGAAGAGAATATGAAAACAAATGTGGAAAGAATGGTGTCTTGCAGCTGGTTTTGAAAGGTGGCCCTTCCTACTTGTTTAGAGAAAGTACTGTTCAAGAATCAGAATTTCAGCTCTGCCGCTGAATAATCACTTGTATAATTTCATGCAGGCGGCTTGAAGTGTGTTCTACATTATTGCTGTGTTTTTCAAAGGGCAGTGATACTGAGCCTCAGAAAAGATAAGACCGGAAAGGTTCTTAAGGGTCATTTGAAGACAGGTGAGACGTAAGCACAAAGGAGTTATATAACATTTTCTTAGATATTCTGCTGAGTTTATTATGTTGCAGGACACTTTTTTTTTTAATTTAATTGAAATTATTGCAAATCTACTCTTTTCATAAAGTAGCTTTTATTTTAAAATAAATGCTGAAAATTAAGCAAACAATTTGAGCAGTACTAATGAAATTTAATTTTTTTTTTTTTTAAGTTGCACTGAATGATCAGATGAAAGCTGTCCGAAAAAGGAACGAGAGTTTCGTTATTGGCCAAATTGGGGAAGACTTGCTTTCCTGGGTAAAATCCTTTTTTGCTTTCTTGTACTTGAAAATAATCTTTCATAGAATGACAAAGAGCCAGAGGTTAGTGACGGTAATTCCCAGCTAATAGGAATTACGACCTTCTAACTTGAAGGTCTTAGAGTTGTCATTTCTGTGGAGCCAACACAGAGCTAGAGAAGGAGGGTTGAAGGAAAGCAGGAAGAACTCATAGGATTTTAATTTGGATAAAGATAATGGTAATTTAAGGAAGAAAAAATAATTCTTATGATGTGTGGGTAGAGTAGAAAGGTAGTTTTGGAGACATAAAGGTGAGAGTAGGATTTTGAAAAATAAAATAGCACAATTTATTTCAGTAACACTGAAATGTAAGTCTTGTGTTGCCTGTGGTGCAGTTAAAAGATAGTTAAAAATACTGGTTTCCAATCCTACAATTTACGTGGCTGAACCTTTTCAAATGTATAGCACTGTTGCAGGCTTCCTTTCTGAGTTCTAAATGACAGGAGCAGGAGTGATGTAGATTCTTTAAAAAACCCCTAAATTCTCTCTTAGGAATCTCCCAGTTTGTTGTTTGTTTTCAAGCCAACTTAATTTAGGATTGAAGATCGATCTGCTTATTCTTTTCAGCTTGTCATGCAGAAGTCCCTTGTGGTTTTGTTTTGGTTTTTTTTTATATCCCACTGTTCATCTAGTATTCCAGAAAAAAAAGACAAAAATGAAAATCAGATGTGGCTGGTAAAGAAACACCTCCAACCCTTTCAGTTCTCCTGTGTGTTATGAAAAAGAAAGAAAAATACCTGCTAGAGCAAGCTAGACCTTAAGCTAATAGTTATATGCCCTTGTGTAGTGTTCTGGCTAAGTGGCTAAAACAAAAAACTGCAGGATCTCATTCTCCAGAGTGACTGTTTTCAGGAGTTACTACGCTGCATCACAGACTGGCTAGCAGGAATGGGAAGAGTTGCAGTTGCGGTAACAGATTAACCATCTGTCATCTGCAGCACATTTATCAGCCCTGCTCATGGCTATCATTTCCCCTAGCTGTGTTTTTCTAATACTTTTGTTTAGGAAATACGATGTTATGTTATATTCTGGTGTTTAAGCATGGGTGCCCCTGAGAAACAAGATGACCTTTAGTCTTGGCTTTGCTGACCAACGGTCTGGTAAATAATCCCTTGTCGTTCATCTGAGTGCAGTTTTTTCTGCTGTCCTTATGGTTGACAGTGGAGACATGGCACTGTATTCTCCCTCTGAATCAGCAGTGCATTTATGGAAAGGATTGGATGTGCTAGGGCTGGAGACAGGATAACTGTAGAGTTTGAGATGTAAAAAGGTTCCTCGGTAGACTGGGAAGACAAGGCCTTAAAAACAGGATGGAAATCACTTCTCATATTTTGCCAGTAATTTCTTTCTTCCCTGGCGAGACCAGTTCTGCTGCATGGCTATATATCTGTTGAAAATGGCGCATGCTGAACTTGAGTCTACCTAAATTTGGCTCTCTTGGCTTTCTGGCACAGTTTAGTGGACCAGCAGAGGAGAAGCTGAAACACGCAACTGCCACTTTCTGCAGTAACCAGCCCTTTGCTCTAGAGGTCATCAAGTCACGCCAGAAGAAGGACTCTCGATTCCAGACTTTTGTGCAGGTGAATTTTATGCACGGGTTTGAGCTGCCTGAGGATGTGGCTGGTGGCCAGCATAGCATAATGAATGGTTGTAGATAAAGTTATTATAATTAATGACATCATGTTGTAACATTGTCTTCAGATTGGGATCATTTCCAATACTGTATTTATCTATGCTAATCATTTCTGGAGGACGGAATCTTTAATTTTGGGGAACACAGAATGTCCTGATAGAATGCAGGAAAGCACATGCTGTCCCACACAGGAGATGGCATCTCACCTGAGGTGGCTGTTTCCCAAGAGTGAATACTTGCGTGGGGAAAACTGCGTATAGTAGTGCAATTTTGATGCATGCCATGGTCAGAAGACAGATGATGTACACCTATTCTGCCTGCCGGGAAAAGGGCTTGAATACATGTGGCATTTGGAGGAGAGAACATTATCTTCATTACCATAGGCTGGGAAGAACTCCAGTAATACAAGGGTTGAGGTTGTATTGAAAAATGTACTGCAGTTTTGCTATAGTGTGAAAGCCTAAACTGATGTCTTCCCTGTATGGTGGTGACTGAGATTGATTGGAGATCGTAGCAGGCCTCTGTGAAGTAATGAGGGAAGGAAGCCACTACTTTTGTGATGAGCCTTTCCTATATGTAATTGCAAATGGAGAGGGGATGTGTTGTCTGAATGATAGATCTTGGCATTTCTTGTCTTGTATTTAATTACTGGAAAGTGAAGTAATAGACGTTTATGTGATGAATAGATGTTACACGTTCAGGTAATTATAGTCTTAATAAAAATGACAAATGTAGTTATTGTGCTGTTTAAATTTAGGATGCTGAGAGTAATCCACTGTGTCGCCGGTTGCAGCTGAAGGATATCATTCCCACAGAGATGCAGAGGTTGACTAAGTACCCCCTTCTGCTGGATAACATTGCTAAGTACACAGGTAAACCTTTCCTCTAGGGTTTGTGTATGCATCTCAGCTGGTTTACTAGGCAAATGTGATTTCAAAGCATATGTTGAAGAACAGTTCAATTTTATGGGTCACTATCTGTTTTCATTGTGACCTTGCTGCTGCCTTCCATGTGGGAGGGCAGGTTAAAAAAAAAGATCAAAAAAAAAATTCAGTCTTTGTTTCTAAATTAACTTCATTTTCCTTCTTAGGGAGGGAAAAAAAATTCAACGTGAAATAAGAATGACAGTCATGACAGTCTGCATTGGGTTGTAGTGCATGTAGAGTGCAATATAATAATTTAAATGTAGTTTTAAAAGCTAAGGGAGAGGAATGCTGAAATTTTGAAGATAAACCAAACCACTCTGCTTATGAAAGTTACTGGCAAAACAATATGATTAGCTATTTGTTTTTGAAGAAGGAAACCAGGAATTCCTGACTGTCTCTTCTCCACCATCCCAATTCCTAGTCTGTTTCTTAGTTTTACGCTATTACTGTTATTAACGGGTTTTAATTATTATGACAACCAAACAGAAGTGAAGAAAATATTATGTTTACATCCTTATATTTATGATTGTTTAAGAGTATGTGATAATGTCAACAGCTAGAATTACATTCAGAAGAAAAAGAAACAGAGGAAAAGGAGCGAGTATCATGTAACTTCCTTATTATATGCTCTTAACCAAATCTTTAGGAACTTACTGAAAGGCAAGTTGCATTTGTGCTATTGCTTTGAATAGTCATTAGCATGCCTGTTCTTTCTGTAATTTTCTAGATACATTTAACTCATTTCTACAGTCTTGAACAAGGAAATAACAAGAAAGAACTCAATCACTAAAGATGATACTCTGTTTGTTTCAGTAAATTGGTTTTCAATAATAAATATGGTCTGAGAAACATTTTTTTTCTTGAATTCAGGACATTAAGATAGCTAAATCAAACTTTTAAGAAAAAACACATTTATGTGAATTCCAGTTTCCTTGTAGACGCATTTGAGAGAGAAAAAGAATAAGATCTTCAATAACAGAAATCCCTAATCGTCCATTACTAACATAAAAATGTAAAGAATGAAGAGTCTAATAAAAACCTATCAATTTATTCCATTGCTTAAACAAGCTTGGATAGACATAGGGCATACTTCCGAGCAAGGAAGAAAAAAAGGAAAGTATTAGTATTATAGAACCTAAGCAAAAATCATGTAGTGTTAAGGCTTATGGCAAATCAACATGTTTCTTTAAGAAGAGAACAAAAAGCAGATAATGCAGAACAAATTGATTTTTTTTTTTAAGGTCAAGGTTTTCTTGTTACCAACCAAGGGTGGTTTTGTTCTTTTTTTTTTTTTTTTTTTTTAAATCAATCCTCAGTAGTATTTGTTCAAAATTCCCAATACCTGGGAAAAATGTGCACTCACAGTGCAGTCTGATCTACGCCCCTAAAGTCTGATATAAAGCAAGCTTCATATAAAAATCTTGGATCTTACCAATATAATGTCAACTAAAACTTTGAAGCAGATTGAACTTGGAAAGAAATACTTTCCTACACAATAGACACCAACAGAATCTTAATGTAGCCTTCCTTCCTCATCTGTTGAATCTCTAAAGCACTACAGAACATTTTCATGTTCTTGCAGAGGGTGGAGTTTAGCTAGGAAGTGATACACTGAAAGATATTTCCAGCATGACAGGCGAAAATGTGATTAATAATACCACAATATGCCTTTTCAGGTTTACTAGCAGATACCTGCTGCAGTGTAATTTCATTACTCATAAAAAATACACTGCATTTACAAGTTCACTCTAATCATAATTAGGAAAGTATGTGATACTCCATTATCCTTGATGTACTTGTTTATTTGCCTGTTAACTAAATTCTTTATGTGGCTTGTGGTAGTGAGAACTGATGGGGTTCACCTGTGTCTGTGTATGATCAAGTGGCATTGGCTGGAAAGATAACTCTTGTTTGCTCTTGCTGTAATGGAAGACTGTTCTTTATAATTAGGCTGCATGAATGTAGCCAGAGATAATTTTTTCCTAAGCTGTTAAAATAAATACAGGCTATCTGGATGGAAAAAGTTATTATGTAACACACTTTTTTGATATTTTGTGTTATGTTTCTTTGTCTGTTTCTCTGCCTTCCAAAAGAAATAAATAAAAAGAATCGGAAGAAATGCAGAAGCCGGTAGTCAGTTGCCGAATCCTGGGACTTCAGCTAGCTGGCTGTGTGTTGATCTTAAATATCTGCCCCAAGACTCTCTTTGTACTACTGTGGAGTCTTAGTAAACTTTTTAGATTTCTCACAGTACTTCTCAGATTGATGTTTGTGGAATGAATAGTTATTACAAGCCCCTCAAAAAAGGGAAAGTTACAAGGCTGTGCTGTGTATGGTGATCATCAGAGGCTGGTGTCTTGTGCAGGGCAGAATGAATTATCTCCTGTCACAAATTTATTTTTGTCATTTCACCTTTGAAATGCAGTGCTTTTGTTGATAGGCTATTCTGCGAATTTAAGTTCTCTTTCTCAAATTTGAGGTCAGCAAACTGCACTAGATTTCTGACTTTTTCAACCTTTATTGGAAAGCATTATTACATTTCCTTTTTCTCTTGCAGAACTGCCTGAAGAGAAAGAGAAAGTGAAGAAAGCAGCAGATCATTGTCGTCAGATCCTTAACCACGTGAACCAGGCTGTCAAAGAGTCTGAGAACAAGCAGGTAGGAGGTGAAGAGAATGAGCATCAAGGGCTGGGGAGAAGAGAGGTGATGGGCATCAAGCTGTTTAAGACACCTAGAGTCTCTGTACTAGTGACTTTATATTGTGGTTCAAGATGTTTTGTGGCACAAGTATTCCTGTGAGAGGAGGAATCCTGGGCATTTGGGAATGTGTGGAAGTATTCGTGACGGCCTACACTCTGACGCTAGTGAGGTTTCGCTAATCAAAGTGACCATCTTCATTGCATTTTCTGCAGCATTTGGAAGATTATCAGCGTCGTCTCGACCTGTCCTACTTGAAGCAGTCTGAGGATCCCATGATGGATGAGTTCAGGGTGAGTGACAACATTAAAGCAATCTCTATGTAAATTGTGATTGCAACCCTGTTGTTCAGTTTGTGGCTCTTTCTACTACAGTCTTCTGATGTACAGTCAAGTGGTGTCTGGAGATAAGTATTTCTGTACAAAAATTAAAACAATTAGTCTCAGAAATTTGAGTTTTGCTACCTTCCTGAAGATCTCTGTGGATGTAACAACTTGGTTCTGCACATAGTGTTGATGAATCTTGTAAGCTCTGTGAAACAAATCTTAATGGTCTGCAAGCTAATGCACTGTATCACATAAGAGATACCTGATGGATGATAAGTGCTATTATGGATATACATCTCACATGATCGCATGTCTTAGCTGTGCTGTTGGAACTGGGGAGGCCTCAGAGAGTCATGAGGTGTAGTAATGAAGTTGGCTTTAAAAGAAGAACTTGTAAACAGGCTGATTTGTATAGGAGATCCACAGGTATAGCCAAATAAAGTGTTAAGTCTAGTGCTAAATGTACTGTGTTTCATGGCCCCTGTAAATTCTTGCGTTTATGTTAGTGAAGCTGGTTATTTGCTGTCCCCTGCTGTTAAATGGAATGGGCAACACCACATCCTTGGAGCAGGACTAACTTTATGAAATTTTCATGTTTCAAGTGAATTATGAGCTCCGATAGGCACTTGCAATGTGAAACTACTTTTTTCTTTCTCACATGTTCCAAATAGGTAGCTTCTGCAAAAGGACTCTTTCCCCTTTGCTCCTGCATCTTTTCCTCATGATTTGGTGCTTTATCCCCAGTTCTTAATTTTAACACTGTCTATGCCTGTATGTTGTATAGATTCTCTGTTGTTTATCACTCCCCTATCTTCCCCAAAGTCAGTGTGTATCCAAAAAATTTTTAAATGAAGACCTTTTTCTGTAAAACTGTGTCATGTATCCTTCCACAAATAAACTTGCAAGCATTTAGTTAGGAAATGAAGAACTTACTGGCAGTTATGAAATCTTGCTGTCGTTGATTGTAGACTCTGAGACTTGGAAGGAATGACTTGTGAAAATTGTCACTTCTACTTGCCTGCAGATCTAAATGTCACAAGCACTGAAATGACTGAAGAATCCATTGACATTATAAAGTCCATCAGATCATTGGAATGATTTGTATGTCATTATATCATTTGTAGGCACACTTGCAAATCGAGTGCTGAAGCATTAACCAATTGTAATACTAGAACTGCAAACTTTGTATGACATATTGGGAAAACTCCTCCTAGAAAACAGATGACATCCTAGTGCCTTAGTAGCTTGACTTAGTAGGAAAATTCTCTACCCTGTGACCCCCGGCATCTGCAAAAGAGCAGTGAAAGAGGAAGAGTGATAACAAATACCTCTCACAAGATTTTAGTTTACAAGCATACCCTACTCCTGCTCCATGTTTCTTTTTCCAGACTGGGTTTAGCTGCTTATCTCCAAACTGGACAGCCTATCCTACCTTTCCCTCTGACATTCCCATGCTTTACCACTACTTGGTTCCGCAGAAATTTCATAGTGCTGCTTTTTTTTCTTTCCCCTGGTGACAGAACTTGGATCTAACGAAGAGAAAAATGCTTCACGAAGGACCTCTAACTTGGAAGGTTAATCGTGACAAAACTATCGGTGAGTCCTGTTCCATCAACTGACTTAGTTGGGTTTGTGTGTGTTTGCTGAGAAGGAGAGAGAGAGAAAGCATTTCTGCAGTTTCCAATTATGATTCTTATTGCCACCTATAATAATGCCTGTGTGTTTCTCAGAGCTGATTAAATTATTCTTGTCAATTCTGAAATGTGCTGGAGTATCATTAAGGCCATGCAGGGACACAGCAGTCAGTCATGAGATGATCCAATTCCATCTGTAGCTTTCTGCTGTAGTTTTGATGAGGAAGATTTGCAAGCTTTGCCTAGAATGGCATACCACTGATTACTGCCTCTGCATGAGTAATCAAAAATGCAGTCTTTTTCTTTCTGCAGGGGTGTGATACAAAACTATGAATCTTTAACTCATTCTGGGTTCTTTTGCACTCTGTGCAGATCTCTACACTCTGCTTCTGGAGGACATTCTGGTGCTGTTGCAGAAACAAGATGATAAACTGGTACTGAAGTGTCACAGTAAAATCTTGGCATCGACAGCTGACAGTAAACACACCTTCAGTCCTATCATCAAATTGAACACTGTTCTGGTTCGTCAGGTGGCAACAGGTTAGTGTAACCAATTGAGAAAGCAAAAGGGGAAGCAAAAAATGAAGATTAGCTCAGTTGAGGACAGGTTTTTTTGTCTAGAGTTCCAGAGTAGAACATGGAAAAATGCGTAGGCTTAATTCTTGGTTGTCCAACACCTTGCTTTATATGTATGAGCTGTTTAACTTCTTTGCATCAGTAATAGGCATGGCTTGAGTTTTAAATAGGCTTCTAAATTAAAGTACTCTGATTGTATTAGATGAAGGGTACTCTAGAAATTATTAGGAGGAAAAAGAGGAGAAATAAACCTGTTTTAAAATGGTTTGGGCAGTAATGGCTCTTTTCTTTCAGGACTAATAGACAAATTTCCCGTATAGGGAAAAATTGATGTTTATATATTATAGCATTGGAGGGTTATCTCATGAACTCTTCTTTCACTGCTTCTGGTTAGGGTTATGCCCCATTTTAGGAATTTTCAGAAAGCTATTGTGGGACAAGGCCTCTAGTTAAATTCTTCCCTCCCTGTGTTGCTTCAGATAACAAAGCTTTCTTCGTCATCTCCATGTCAGAAAATGGCGCTCACATTTATGAACTGGTGGCACAGACTGTTTCAGAAAAGAATGTGTAAGTAATCGGTTCAGCTCCATATGCTGCTTGATTTGTTCTACTTGAGAGATCTTTTACATCTGCTTGCCTGTAGTAACTGTGCAGGTGTCCATGAATTACCTGAGTTCCTTCTCTGAGCTTAGCTGTTGGCCTATGTAGGAAGTATCCAAGGATAATCTCTCCCAGCTTAAAAAAGCAGGGGGAGGGTGTATGCACATGTTAGTGAGCACGCATGTGTGTATATATATACACGTATGTATTTAAAAAACCAGCCCATACATACACTCAATGCTTCTGTTGTTGCTTGTTGTCTGGCTCGCTCCAGACCCTTATCTGACCTCAGAAATGCTCTTATTTACCCTTGCAATTTTGGTCTTATGTGACTGACTGCCAGATGAGTAACTGAAATAATTTTGCATCTTTGTGCAGAGCCAGTTAGCTTTGCAGACTTTGATACTAGCATCATAAGCACCCCAATGCATAAATTTGATTCCCTAGCTAAACACTTTTTTTCCTCTTTGGTAGAAATGCTTTTTTTCTGAAGTATAAGCAGGGCATAGACTTACTTGTGTGATACATAGCAACTGTTATGGTGTGTCATATATTAAACTCTTCAGTAATATGTGAAATGTTACTTAGTGCTTTCATATATATTTATATATAAAATAACTGCCTTACCTGACAACTCCTGCTAAGGTCCTGTCATTAATTTCCTTCTGCTGAATAGTATCCTAGTGAGGTGAGCATTATGCTGTGGTGCTTCACTTGTGGCTGCAAGGTATTACTGAGGAATTGACTGTCACAGAATTAATTAAACAAATAAATTCTGTTGATAAGAAGAGCAGTAATAATATTAGCTGGATTTAAGAGGTGTTAAATAGAGAAGTATTCATTATGCTTCACGTCTTGCATGTTTTTGTTTGATGTTTCTACTGCAGATGGCAGGACCTTATAGCTCAGATGGCAGGGACTGTAAAAATGGGGAGTACCAGAAGAGTGATTCCATTACCACAGTCGGGACCTGGCGAGTAAGTAAAAGTAGCTGGAGGAAGAAGGGCTGGTTTTTCTTTTTTCAGTATTCCTTCTTCTGCTCAAAGATTGCCAGTCAAAACATGGATTCTCGTGCAGCAATTCAGATAAATGTGACTAAAAGAATGTGTTCATTCTTTCCTCCCTGCAGAGAAGACCGTGAAGAAGAGGAGCAGCAGAAGCTCAAAGAGCAGCATGACATTCCTGCCAGTAGTCTACAAAGTCCAGGTAAAACAGCGGTCCAGGCAAATGGTATCAGTAGATTTGCTACATGGAGTGCAAATGTGCCAAGCCATATTCCTTGGGGCTTGGGGATCTTTTGGTAGCTTTGATGTTTTTCTGGAAAGGAATTATTTCTTTATAAGTCATGTAGAGAAGTGATACTGAAGCTCTTGGAAACCTACCTCTTACTATTTCCATCTGTTTTATAAATTGCTGGGAAAGATTCCTTTTTCCCCTGGAAAGAATTGGCCTTTTACCAAGCCCATGCTCAAGAGCTGTATTTTTTAGTGTTTTCAGAGATTTCTGTGTGAAGCGGAATTTTCTGCAGTTTATCATTGTATTTGGCATAGTTGTTTAACCTGAATGTATGTTTTCTGTTTACTAGATAAAGATTTGGGCCTCGAATCTCCCTTAATACTGAATGCTCAGTCGTCTTCACCCATCATGTCTGAAAAATCCAAGGTAGAAAGTTTTCTTGTGTCAGAAAGACAGTTTGATAAAGTGCAGCAGGCAGACCTGACACTTAAAGATTCTTCTGCATGCTATGAACACACAACCACCAGTTTACCTTCGGTATCAGAAGGGCAATGGGCATTGGATGCATTAAGGAACTGTAAGTATCTGTGGGCAGTGTCTGGTGGGATTTGATTTGGAGATGGGAATTGTTAGGTCAAACATCTAAATCAATGAGCTAAAATAAGATCTAAAGCCCATTTCTATTAAATATCAATTCTCTCTGTGCTGTAGATCACAGCATAGCTAAACAAAATGGATCAGACAGCAAGGAATTCTAAGTTCTGAATTCATATACTGGCCCTTTCTTTGGCTTTAGGCATCTCATTGTTTTTCTGTGGTTTTCCCATGTATAAAATGATGGTGGTAATGAATTGTTACTTACTGTCCATGAAGTGCTTTGATGAAAAAATTATACTGCAGAACTTTGTGTAGTGCTGTAGAGTGCCATTGCTAGTCAGCATTTTTTTTAAAAGACAATGCAGTTAGCTTGTGGACTTACTTTCATAGCACTGGAGCAGAATAGGAGAGTTTGCATGAGTTGCAGAGTATGATTTTGCATATTTTTTTGTAAAATCCTGCAAACGAGATTGGATATATGTGAGCTTGGCAAAGTCTAGGTTCAGATTTTCTGAATACTTGGGAGGTGGTTGGATATAATTAGACCAACACTTGCGTGTGTTGAAAAGAAATTCTCCTGATAGACAACTTATTCTGTAAAATCGTTTATAGATGATTTTTAATCGCTTCCTCTGTTCTCTGGTATACGTCCTTTCAGAGGAAGAATGCAGGGCTATGCAACCTACTTGATCAGATCTAGCAGTGCAATTCCTAAATATAACTTCCTAAAATTTGAATGAATTCATTAATCCATATATCTCTTCTTGGCAACTCTGAAAGGGACATGAAGTCCCTCAGCTGTACTTGGAGGGAATAGTCTGTATTGCTTCTCTGTGGGTCATTTGCTTTTACCCAAATGTGCAGAGCATTCATATCCTTGGCCCGAATTCCCTCTTCCATCTCTCTATACAAGTAATGACACTTCTTTTGCAATCTAATAGTTTATCTTGGATCTTTTGATCCATTTATGCTTCTCTTTATAGCATTCAAAGTCCTTTTCTAATTCTTAATGCTGTACAAATGTTCTTGGTACTTATTTTCAGAGACCAGTGATAAGATAATCTTAGTCTGCGGGGTGTGTAAAGACAGTATTAGTGACCTAGCATCTCATGACTATTCAGACTTAAAAGAGCAGCCCTCTAGCAGCAGCAGTGGGTCACTCACATTTTGACAAGAGCCTTCCACTTAGATGAGTGACTGTTTTGTTGTATGAAATCATAGCTTTTCTTGGGTGTTACATGAGCGTTATATGGTGAGAATGAACAGTGTTCTTATGCTCTTGACAGTATTATATTTTTGTTTTGAACAATGTGTCCTTATTATGAAGTGTTTGGTTGGGATAATTTGAGAACTAAAGGAATGTGGGTTGAAGTTCAAACAAGCATAAATTTGCATGAAATTTTAGGGAAAATGTGTCTTCAATTTTTTTGATCTGTCATTTCAAAGTTGAGTGGAATATTCTCAATATGCTTGTTTCTCAGGTGGGAATCCCCTATTACGGCCATAGTTTTTAGTTCATGTAGGGGCATGGGTAAAACCCAGGCACTCACCTGCACTCCAGCTCACTTGCTGGATAATTTCAGTAGATGATTTCTCTGTTTTTCCCTAAGCAAGATGGAACAAGTATCGACATGCTTGCTCTTGCTTGTAAGGTAAAATGTGGAGTAAGGCTTCAGACCTTATATATTTATTTTTATCCCTGTTTTTCCTACCAAGAGCAATGAGAAGGCTGGCTGCTATGAGATATACCTTTTTGAAAGGATGGCCTTTATGTCTAGTTTAATCGCTGTTAGGGAGGTTATGGTGCGTGAAGCCTTGTGAACATTATCTCTACTTGCAGTGGGCTTGCTGAAACAATTGTTGGTACAGCAGCTTGGCTTTTCTGAGAAGGGGACCCTTGAAGACCGGCAGCGCTTTCCCAGGATTAGGACCATTTCTGAAGAAGCCCAAACAGAGAGTGGAAATGAGCCCGGACTACAGCACTCTGCCAATAACAAATTTCACCAGCCTGGGACAGACAGAATGCTTCTGAGAACCGGAACTAATGAGTCCACAGCTAGTTATGGCCTCCGGACTTCAGCTGAATCGCCAGCTTCAGGGGATGCCATGCAGCTGATAGTGAGAGACCCCAGATCAAGTAGTAACTTAGCAATAGACCGCATGAGTATGAATCTGGAGATCTCAACCACAGAGCTGGAAGGGGTGGGTGTTGATGAAAGTGGGGAGCATTTTTTCGATGCTCGAGAAGCTCACAGTGATGAAAATCCATCTGAAGGTGAACTAACGGAAAGGAAGGAGGAAGAGGATGTGCAAATACGGATCTCAGGTGAGCTGAGATCATTCACCCATTGAATGATCGTCTGTCCAGATTCAGTATTAGAGACTTCCTCTCTTGTTTATGTAGTGTAGGACATTTAAAGTTAACTCTCAGACCTTGACAGTCATTTTAGCCCTGAAAAGGGCTGTGCAAACACATACCTACTGAATTCTCTATGGAAGAAGAAGCTGAAATACTGTGGTGTTAATACACTGTGACAGACTGTAATTACAGAGGCACCAGGTACAACGCAAGCTCTTGATTGTGGTTGCCGCTGGACCACTTTATCTCGCAACTGACTGTTGGGACCTATAGGGAAAGCATTTTCCCTGAAGGCAAAGCACTTCCTTAGTCTGTACAGACAGAGCGCCCACAACTCATGCTATTTTGTAGATACTGTGTTGCTTTCCCCGATCAAGCTTCAGAAAAGAAACTTAAGAGTTTAGCTTTGCGCTGTAATTGTCTCCTGCGACCTTACCCCAGTCTGAAGCTCTTAAAAGTTTATTATTTTTGTTATTTCTGTTATTATTACTACATATGGCATATTTGGCAGTTACCTGAGCAGCACCTTAAAGTATATCTATTCTAGCCTTCAAGAAGGTTGTACAGCTGTTAACTCAGCAGAAAACTAGCTCTAAGGCAGCAGCTGTGAGCACTTTCATGGGTCTTTGTGTGCTTTGTGTTTGGAAAGTCCTGTGATTTTGATCAGCCAACATGGTGACACTGCACTAAATTTAGCACACAAGTTGAGGGTTTATCTCAGGTGCAAGTTGTAGTAGAAGTAGCTACTAGTAAGTAGATTCTATATGACTATTAGTCTTGAAATCTCTTATCCATAAATATGCTATTATTTAAAAATTGGATTCTATCAATGTGGATAAGCCAATTTGTGACTGTCTGAATGCTGCCTTCCAACTACATATTGAAAATAATTTTTCTTTCCCTGAACTACTGAGACATTTTAAATTATTAAAACTGAGCCAACAACTTGAAGCATCTAATTTATTTGTCACCTCTTACGCTGTTTACTTTCTTAACTGTGCAGGGACATCAAAATTAGATTGGCCTGTTTTTAGTCAATTCTGATTCCATATGCTAGCTTTGCTGTAATACTGTAGAGAAATTATTTAATATAATCCTATTGCTAGGTGCAGGTTGTGAATTTAATTGCTTTATCTTTTAACATAGCATCAGCAAGCTGAATTTTAAAGCTACCCCATCTAAAAGCATCCTCGGTACTGTAGCTAGTAAGTAGAGGTTAGAAATCTAGCAGTGTGATTTGTCAGGTACCATTAGTATAAGTGCAGGTTTTTCAGACATTATAATAGAAACATAGATTTTGGAAAAACAGGAAGGTAGGTGATTAGCTCATCTAATCATGTAATTCTCAAACTGCAGTCCAAAAACCAGGCATGATCTCTGAAGCCCAATTCAGAACCAAACTAGTCTGGTCTGATATAATCACTATTCTGTGTAGTGTTCACAAATGCTTTTTCTTACCCATTTTAAAATCTCTCAGGGGATGGGCCTCTTGCCACTTGTCTTTCTTAAAGTCTGCTTAAACTGTCTACAGTTCAGTGGTTCTTGGTGATTATTGAGCTGGAGGTGTTAGTAAAAAGCTGTTCTCTTAACAGGAAATTATTTGATTCTTGATGGATATGGAACAGTGCAGGAGAGCTCCACAGATGAGGAGGTATCATCTCTAGTTCTCCAGTGCACTGCAGGTGGCCGCACCTCTTTGGACTCTGCACAGCAGCAGCCGCTTTCCCCACGGGACACCCAGTCGGATGGAGGAAGCTCCCCGTTTGCTGAGGAGATGATGGCCTCGCGCTGGGGGGGAGTGGAAGAGTCCTGCTCATTCGTAGCAAGCCCTCACTTCTCTTCGGAGTCACGTGTGCAGATGATGCAGTATATTCAGAAGATAGAGGATGACCTTGAAAAGTTAAAGGTATAGTATGCTTCTATTTGCAGTATCAGCATTTTCATATTCCTTAGGTTTTCTTTTAGAAAAGAGCTTGAAAATAATTTCGAGTGGGAAGAAAGGCAGCCATGCCTTTTTTTGTCTTTGGCTCTTATCTCTGCAAGCTTTTGCAGCAGAAACTTGGTGCTGTTTTGCTTGCATTAAGTTGCGGGTTACAAGAGGCAAGTAGTTCCGCTAGAGCTAGCGGGTATGTATATTGCTTTGATGTGAATTTGGAGAGATGCCTGAGGGGTGGGACAAAACTGATGCAAGTCTGCAGCAGTAGAATTTTGAAGGGGCCACTGGCCTAAGGAGTATGAATATCTGACATAAAAAGACCTATCAAATCTGTTGCATACTGCTGCTAATAGCAAATGAAGGTGCTAAGTTGCAGTAGACTAATAACAAGGTTTTCAGCCTCACTATATTCAAAATGATTTTTTTGTTTATGATGGGGATTCTCTATACATAATAGCCATTGCTGTAGAAGGTTTGTAGCATCTTGATATGAGACATGCCAATGTATCAAGTCAGTAGCCAGCCTTTAATTTAACTGAAATCTGAAAAGAAAGTACAATGTTGCATGCAAATGGAAGGCCTGATAAAGATGCTGATGAAGGAGTTGAGATCCATTGTGGGTCACTGTGCAACATGGGTGATTCCAGTCCACTCACCTGTAGTGAAACTTCTTTCCCATTCGAAGCCCTCTTTGTTCACTTGGTAAATAGAGAAAGAGCCACTTGAGTTTTGGGGTTGTTTTTGTTTTTTAGGAGGTTGAGGAAGACTACACCATTCTCCGACGCCAAGGGCTGGCTGGATCAGCCTCCACAGGAGAGCACTCAGGTACACAACCAGACTGTCTATAATTGGTAGCATATACCACATTAGCTTCAGACATTAAACGAAGAACACAAAGTCAATTATTAATGTTTCTCACACACGCAAAAGGTTTCACCTACTTCAGCAGCTCGCTCAGGGCTGAGACCATGCTGATTCCAGGAAAGGTCAGTTGAATCCATTGAGACTCACATGTGCAGAGGAGCTTGTTCCTTCCTCTGAAAAGGTTGTTTGCAAGCTGTCTTGCCCCTACCTGTCAAAGACCTACATCTCAGGATGTACAGCTTCTCTTTCAAAGAACGCTAGATTGATGTGAAGTCCCAAAGGAAGATTTTGGAACGTGTAAAATGATTACAATCTGTCTTTACTTTCTCTGGGGTGACTCTGATGCTGTGTAAAGTGGTTGCCACGGGTCCCTTTAAATTGGCCGTAGGCATCCTAGAGATTTAATTGCTGGAATTGCTAACAAAGGTCTTAAGGTTAAACGGGCGTGTGCTGTCTCTCATACAACACGCTTTCTCTGCTAGTACTGGTGTTCAGAAATGTTAGGCATTCATCTCTCATTGCACCCCCCGTCTCTCACCACCCCCTTTTTTTTTTCCTCCCTCACTCCCCACCCCCCCCTTCAGACAAAAGCTAGTCAAGTTTTCAGGAATGGCTGAAGATTGGATGAAGAGTATCAGGACACAGCACCTGCTGTCTTCCTTGTGGACTCTGAGACAAGAGGGTTTGGACCATCCAAACATGAACCATACTCCAGCAAAGTGGGCATGGGGTGCTTTTCCTGTGGGGCATCTGCACTATCTTGTCAGTGAGGGAGTCTATTCTGCTCCTCTCCTTGCTACCAGAAATTCATTTTTCAGAACAGAAAAACCAAACCAAATGTACAGAGCTTTGGGTGTAGGATATAAAAATGTATTTAGACATTTAAAAAAAAAAATCAATGTATTTATTTGACTTCATTCCGTGTATCAAAAGCACATTTTAATTTTTTAATCTGCCTTTTTTGTTCTATTTTAATTGGGTAGTGACAGTTCTAGCCCTCTGCATATAGTACACCCTGCTTGCCACTGCTCCTGAACCAAAGGTCAGGTCTGAGGGGAGAGGGCGTGCCTATGTGCAAGTGTATCTTTACTTCACTGGACTGGACTCTGCACTCCCTGCTGGCAATCAAACTGCCATGCGAAGAGCTACTTATGAAGGTGTTAGGATGACTTGTGGCTGGAACTATCTGTATTCAATGATTGCATGGGAACTGCTCATGTCACCACATGTGTAACAAGAATTCTCCATGCGCTAAATAGCCAGGCACTTGAGATGGGCAAATTTTCTTTTTCTCCTCTCCTATTAGGGGTCTCCTTTGTTGACATGCAAGATTAGACTGGGAGAGGAGAAAGATAGGTTTAATTTTTTCTTCACTTTGTTGGCTTTGATCATTGTCTCCTTTGTAAAGAGATAAAAATACTTGGACCTGCAGCACTTTCGTAACTCTTCTCTGGATCAAAAAGAAAAAATGCAAACCCAGAAGTGTTTCAAAGATGTGGGGCAGATCTGCCCCTGATTCACTACTGAATGAATAAGGGCTGCCATTTGAGTTAGCCACAGGTACTGCTGATTATAGGGCCAGTAAGTTTTAGTACCTGAAAGTATGTCTTGCTGAGAGCTTGGGGTGGGTTTGGGGTTTTTTTGGGGGGGTTGGGTTGGGTTTTGGGTTGGGTTGGGTTTTGGGTTGGGTTGTTTTTTTTTTTTAACGGATTTGTGCCAATGTGTTCTCACTGAAACAGAGATGTGCAAAACAAAGAAGGCTGAAACAGCTCTTCAGTACTTCCTTAGGCCTGTTCTAATGGGTTTTGCTGTCAGAATTCCTTCTAGTCTGGGAACAAGATGGTAAATATCAGGCTACCAGCAGAGCTAACACTGGACAGCCTAAGCTGTCCCTGGTATCACAGACACTGTGAATAGGACTGCTAGTGGAAAGTGTTTAAGGGACTCTCTTTCTCACCCTCTTCCCAAGTTTTAAACTATTTAATGAACCCAAACTGAACAGCATGCCCAACCTGTAAATCCCATTAAGATGTCAGAACTGCTATAGCGTTGTTTGCATCACTGCGTGCATCATGAAGTACTGAGAATCTGTCTTTGGTCAGCATAAAGATCATACCCCCTGCTCCTTTAAAACAAGTGTTTTCTCTTTAGCTACTGGCAAGAAATCAGATCTATCCTTTGCCTACTCATGTAGGAAAAAAACAGTTCTTGTTCTTCCCGTTAGAAATATGCAAGGGACAAGTTCATGTAAAGATTGACAGAGGTTGAGCAGAAATTATTTTGGGCCTGATGTGAAAGTTGGAGCCATGAGCTCTTATAAAGTAGGGAGGAGTTTCTCATGCTTTAAGAGTGGATTGCACAAAGTATCATTTTCCACCAGCGGAGCATTACACTGCCAACACAAGCCAAAGTGTTCTCTTCCAGGCTGGCAGGAGCTGCTTCTTCCTTGGGACCCACCAAGGCCTGTCCTGTTGCACCTGTATGAGTCTACTGTCAGTATTAGCTGAGCACTTCCATTCTTATGTGGGTGGGAACTCCCCTCCTCACCTTCAGCCATATGGTTCCTTTGGTTATAAACATCTAGACTTCCTCTGATAAGCCCCCAAACTAGAATGCTGCCTCATACTGATGTGGCATCTTTTACCTGATCCTGCCAGAAAAAGAACTGAGATAAAGCCAGACTTGGTGTTTAATGCCCTTTTCCCCTTAAATAAAAGGACCCCAACTCCTCTTCATCAGTTGGCATGATGTTTGCCAGGGTCTGCACACTCCAGAAAGGGGAGCAGCTGTTATGACCTTAGCTGTCTAAAAGCTTTCCAGCAGGCTTCCATGGTTGATTGAAAATTATCACTGAAGTCTCATAGAGAGACCTCAGTCTGGCTTTTCAAGAGTATGCTGGAAGACCACCAAAGATGGGACCTGTTAAGGCCTGGTTGCTTAATACTCCTTCCTTGTGACTGAAGACAAAATCCTTGGTTCTCTGGTTTTCTCCAAGTTGCATGAATTTCAAGGCTCACGGTGAGCAACATACTGCACGAGAAGCATATAGCTATTCAGATGGGCCATGGGGGAACAGTCTGCCCCTGCTGCCTCTGACTTTCACCTTTGCATAAGCATTTTGTAGCATCATCCACCACTACATTGTTTCATCTCTAATAGATGTAGCAGCAGTGAAAAAGCTGGGAATGCGAGTATTTAGGTGGCCAGGTGATCCTTACATTTCTGCCTCCAGAGCTGCTGGAGTGGAATCTTCCTCACCATCCCCTAATGCTACCTTGGACGTAATGCACTGGGAGGTCAGGTGCGGTTCTGTCCTGTCACCTCTCAAGATGTGTAAGGGGAAACGCTTTGTGTCAGGCTAATGGGGATGGCAGAGAAGCCTTTGTGCTAGATGAAATGGACAGTCTCCAGAGCAGGAGATTGCAGAGACCTTTAAGGAATGTTAGAGAAGACCAACCTATTTGAACCCAGTTTTATGGGCAATATAAATGACACACTATGCTCTGTCCTGTTTGTTTTTTGTTTCAGCTGGCCACTTTATGCTACATTGGTCATCCTTACAAATAGGGCATTAGTCCTCTAGAAAAATGATGGTGGGGTCAGGGATCCATTATCTTCTGAGAGCAGTAACCTGAAACAATAGGAGATTCCTTTTTCCTCTCTAGCACATCTACTGTATGGCAGACTTCAGGCCATGTCTCGCTGTGTGGAAGGAGCTGGAACTCAAATGCACTATTCGGGATTCTCACTTTTTTCCCCCCTTTAAACCATAAGATACCCCTTTTTTAAATTTCAGTTTCTAGTGTAAGGAAGTGTTTTAATTTGCCCCTGGTTGGTGATTGATTGCATTCCCTTATTCAAACTGGGGAGCAGAGCAGGACAATGTTCTCTGGTTTGTTTGCCCCAGCCCCTCCTCCCCAGTGTTTTGGGTTTTTTTCTTCCCCAAATACAAGATGAGCAAGGGTTTCTTATCTTGGGAACAAAGATGTAGTATAGCAACCATTCTTGCATATCCTTCTGAGAAGTGATTTCTCTTCTGCTGTTACAGGATGCAGTTCATGGACGAGCAAAAAAGTGAGATGGCTACTTTCTGGAACGGGGCACTTCCTTCTCCTGTAGAGGGGTAGAAGAGCAAATGCTAAGCTGGTGTTTGATCACTCTGGTTTCTTGACCATACCTTGTCTGTAGGGAAGGGAGATTTCTTTAATATCCTGTAGGTGGGATCAGAAAGAAGGATGAGGAATGTAAACCTCAGGAGCTAAGAAGTCTAGATGGTTTTGGTCAGCTTTCAGACAGCACTATGGCTATTTCCAGTGTTTTCATAAAACTTAGATATTCTGATTTACAGATGCTGTCCCTGTTATTAGAAGAGGGGTCTGATGCTTCAGCTAGTGACCCTTGATTATAATCACAGTGCTTGATGGTATCTGGTATTGTTTTCTTACTCTGTTCCCCAAAGAAATCCCTTAATTCCCTCCCCTAAAGGTGCCAACTGACAAGCAGATGTACTGCAAAAGGGATACTGCAGCCAAAACACTGCTGTTTTATTTTGAATTAAGTCTTGTGGAGCTCTCTTCATACTAGAATATTTTTATTTTCTTTGTACAACATACAATCATGTACTCTTAACAGAGATTTACTTTAAAGAGAAGAAAAAAATCTGGAAGTATTCTTTAAAAAAGTACACAAAAATCTTTATTAATAATCCTGTATTTTTACTGATCATGTTTGAATGTCTAAAAAGACTTTATTGTTCTAATTATCCAGATGTATGTTTGTAAAATAGCTCTTTTATGACTTAGCTGATAAGGTTGTATGTTTCTGGAATTAAATATTGGTCACTTAAAAAAAGACTGTTTTCAGGATCTGGGAAATAGAAAATTTAAGCGTTTCAAATATCATTAAATAAGCTTAAAGTAAATAAGTTTTGTCTGCTGGATTTTTTTGGGGGGGTTGTCTTGTTTTAATTGCCTGGAGTGTTTGACAGGACAAACTGTCTTGATCGGCAAAGGAAGCTTTCATTTGGTACAAATGACCTTTCAGAGTCCGTTGCTGCTGTTGCAAATGTGGGACCCCAGTTCTCCCAGTTAACGCAATTCTTATTGATCAGTTGCTCTTCCTTGAGGAGAGAGTGAGGGCCTCCTGCCAGCGGCAGTGGAGATGCTCTCCTGTGCTGAGCTCTCCTGTGGGCACTGCCTGTGCCCAGCTGACTGGCAAAGTGAGAAAATTCTGCTTGCATCGTCTGGTCAAGGTAAAAGGGTCCTGTAGTTCCAAGCACTGTTTCCCCTCCTGCTGTGCTATCTCCTGCTAGTTTCAGAGGAAATGTTTGGGCCACCTGAGCAACTTTGGTTCTAATTGATGACCTCACTCTAACCGTCCGTATCTCATCCCCATCCTAACCTTGTGAATAAACTGCAAGAAATGCACGTTTCTGGACTCAGCAGTCTCTGCTTAAAGAGCTGCTTATAGCAGTGTGTCTTCAAAGCCCTGTGCCCAAGATGATCCTTTACACCTGTAGGTATTTTTATTTAAAAAAAAAAAAAAAATCTACTGATCTCAAGAGATTTTAATCAAGTCTTCAAAATTCTGACGTTGAAGACACCAGGTTCAGACTTTCACAGATGCTTATGTACCTTGACCAAATTTCTGCTGGTCAGAGTGAGTTAGTGAGTATCTAGTCTTATTCTAAAGTCAAACATGCCTCCTGAAAGAATTGAGGTTCCAGATCAGTAAGTAATCAATGCTTCTCCACCCATCACATTCTGGACTTGTACTTTTGCCTCTCTGTGTTGGTGTCAGCAGCAGTGTTACATGAAGACTATAATCTAACAGGGGTATCTGCATATGGTATATAATACAATGAGTATCATGCTAAACCGGGGCAAAAGAAAGCTCATGAAATAAACAGCTTGTTTGGGAGCTGCATTTTAAAGGATGGTGGTGTTTGGTTCCTTGCCAGATGCAATCTTTATTGTACAGGGAACAGTGTCCCTATGTCTTCCCTTTAGTGTTGACCAGTAAGGAGGAATTAGCACAAAACATCAAATACAAGAAAACAAAGAAATCTGTGACTTGATCCAAGACGAGAATGATACTTCAGGATGTTTGCCGTGGTAAGTGATGCCTTGGTTGTGTTTTGCACAGCTTGTAGTGCAAGTGTGGCTATTCTGTTTTCCGCAGTTGCTAAATGTGGCTTGGAAATGGAATTTTGCCCTTTATAGTGAAATTTCCTACTGAGGTGCAACACCCACTATTGCATTTCACTGGAATACTTTTTGTTTGCTGATATTTCCCTCTTTGTGTCACTGACAGCAATTTAATGAACACTTTAAAAAGTCCAGCATAGCTGTCACTATTAATGCTTTGGCTCATCTGATCATGTTTGACAGTTAAACCTGAGCAGTGAGTATTCCTTTCTGTTTCAAGTCAGTTTTGTGTTCCTGTGCTCCAGCACTTTACCTGCTGTAGGGGTTGCTTTTAAGTTTCTAGCATTGTAGTTCTAAATCCAACCAGAACCATTATCCAATGAAATTGGCTAAGTTGATTTTATTAACTTATAAGCTTATTCATATTTTTAAAATGGAATCTGTTTGATGGTTAGGAACTGTCGGTATGTAGCCTTTCAACATGATATTACAGCTTAGTGTCTTGCAAATTTTTATCATTTAAGTCTTGTTGGACTAATTTTTCCCCTGAAGCATAACTGCAAGCATTTGTTGTCCAACTAAAAGGCTGCAGCTTTATATCAAATGTTAGCCAGAGTCCACTGAGCTTAAACAATAGTTTGCTTGTGTTCTGTAAAGTGAATCTTCTTCCTTATATATGTCTTTTGGTTTTAAGCTTTATACCTTTGAATCAATTTGGTTTCTTTCAGCAAGTTCTTTTTGAGACTGCCTTCTCTGGAGTGTTCACAAAGATGATGCATATGCGTGAAGTGATGTGTGCAGCAGAACAAGACGCTGTTTTTTCCTCTCTAGACTGCTCTGTTTTACCGAGTTAGAGTTTCTAGAAGATGAAACTTCACCCTTGTGCTTGGCAGCCCTTGCCTCCTCTTTACAAGATGTGGGATAGAGCGCCTATGGGGACAGTCACATAACACAAGCTGTATTATACTGCTTTGCGTATCAGTGCATGGGAGCACTTGAGGCTTTTCATTTCCATTCTTTTGCTGGATATTTTTCCCTCCACTAGGATCAAATAGAAATTTGAAAGAGAAGTGAAATTCAAACTTGCTATTGAGGGAACTTGCAAATTTTTTAATAGGGAACATCTGTGCTAAGCGTTTTGTGCCAAGGCCTCTGTTCTGTTTTATTATCTGCAGAGGATGCTTTACATGAATCCCTATCATTTAGTGATACTCCTATCTTCAGCTTTTGACTTCCTGGAAAGCGATGCAGTCACATTTCTGATAGACAGGCTGATAAAAATAAGTGAATAAAAAAACAAGGACCAAACCAGAAAACATACTATATCAGGTATATTTCTGAATGTTTAGAATCTTTTTTTTTTTTTCCCTTCTGCAGTATGTATGTGAACCTCCTTGAGAGATTACTTTATTATAATTGGTAATCTGAGCTCTATTATGCTTTTCTAATGATGTTGTTCGTGTTTTGCCTATTTAAATGTTACTTTATATATTCCCTTTACTGCGCTGCTGTAAATAAATGATTCAAAATAAACAGCTCAGAAAAATCTGAGCTTTGTGTCTTCTGCAGCCTATGCCCTTGAATCCTAGCTAGGGATCAGAGAGAACTGTACTGCATCTTTCAGGGCTCTTTCACACACACAGTCATGGAATTAATCTCTCCTTGCTGCCTGCCATAGGGAAGGAAGACACAACAGAGGATTCAGAGTGTCTTATTTCAGATGGGTTTGTGTTGTTTCTGGGTTATGTTATTTAAAGTATTGTGGTCATGCAGCATAGCTCCCAGAAACGTTGGCGTGTTTGTTAATACTTGTCCTTGAATATATCTTATGTAGTAATGCCTGACAGTTTTAGCTGGGACTGTGCTACAAACTTTACAAGACCAGTTTCTGGGCCAGAGATCTTGGAGTCTAAGTGAAGTTGCAGCATGTTTTGGGATCCTGAGATGCAAGCAGTGCTAACTTTGTAATGCATCTCCTGTGCCATTCACCTCCCAGTCTTTTTTGTGAAGTGTCTCTCCTAGTCTTTACTCTAGGTCTAGGGGTATTCGTCCAGAGGTATTTGGCATTGTTGCTCGCACACCCAGTGATTCTAGGATCTTTTTGGGCAATTAAGATGGCAGTTCTATCCACCCACCACCACCCCAAATGTCAAAAGGTGACAATTCCATTTTTTTCCAGGAGAAATCTTTTGGTAAGGGTGGCCTTGGTATTTGCTGAAGACTGTCTATAAATTACCCTTTCTTTTTATCAACTAGTCAATGGATTTTAGATTATTGTTGTTGTTTTTCTTCTCCCAAAATATTAATGAAGGTTGGCATAAAATGGGAAGTTGTCCAGTTCCTGGCATGTGTTCTTTGCCACTTGGTTGGATTATCGTGAAGGTAAACGTATCACCAGAGAAATGGACCCAGGCAGGGCACAGCTCACACAAAATGAAAGCTTGGATATGTTTGCTTTAAGTGTGATCCAACATTTAGATGGTAAGCACATGAGTGTAATGCTACAATATGGGATTGATACCTAGCTTATGTCTGTGTTAAGATTTTGGCTTAACAAATCTTAAAAATTTTTTAGAGACCTATTATTTAAAAAGGAGGCTCATCATAGCTTCTGAAGGAGGGGCATAGGAAGTCAAAAGTTATGATACAAGTCTCAGCTCTACACTGGAAAGGTTGGAGCAGTACTGCCCAGACAGTGAGAGATGCAACAAAGTAGGAAAATATGGCTGCTACTGTACGAGAGACTTCAGAGCCATTCTGCAGAGCTGGAAGTCTTGCAAATTGGTTTCCAGACCCGTTAGCTGATTTGACCATTTCTTGGAAAGTAGTTCTGGGAGAAGTCTGTTCCTTCCTTGAGATGACTGTATAGATTCCTCTTGCATTTCTCCATATCACAAACCAAAAAACTGACAGGGCTTCCTTCTTCAGTCAGGGAGCATCTATTTTTCCCCTTCTTCCTCACCAGATGGGAGATTACAGCTGCAAATCATCAGTTGGGCTTTTGGCAGAATAAAATGCCCAAAATATTTCTGCCGCTTTCTTGCACCAGTTTGTTTGTTTCCAGATGTCTGCAGCTTATTCAGCGTGAAGTATTTCCCTGATCAATATTTTAACCTTCTTGTTGATATTTACTCAGTGCTGCTGAATAAACTGTGTTAAGTGGAGCTCCATGGATGGGAGAGTAAATCTACATTTCTATCAGGTCTCTGGAGGTTTTGCAATAATTTGTATTATCTGAGGTTTTTGTTATACTAGGATATTAATGAGCACATCTTCCTTCCTCTTCCCAGAAGCTTCAATTAATATCCCGCTTCTGGTGCTAAAACAACATCTCCGTTCTGAATTAGCATGGAAAGGAGAAATCTTTGTGTTCGCCTCTTGTCAGCTCCAGTTTGGAAGAATGCTTTCTCTTTAGTTTTATAAAGATGTATCTGATTTAACTCCATCTGTTTCCCTTTGACCTTTGTGATGAGAAGGAGATTAAACCCTTCTCTGTGGGTCTTCATTGCATTTTTAAATCCTGCTGGAGGTTTCTGCTCCTTCTCCTTCAACCATCTCCTTTTAAAACTCTGAAGTCTAATTAGATAGTACTTAGCAGAAGAGATGCCCTCCCTTTTCTCCAGCGGTTCTGGTGTTTGTTGACTATTCAACACAAGAATTTGATTATAGAACTGCCTGTTCTATGTTCTGCTGTGCATGCCCTTTACCCAGTATTTTGCCTCCAAACACTGAATTTTTTTTTAGCTTTTTTTTTTTGTAACTTTTGTCTTGGAAAAAACAGGTTCACAGTGTTTTGAAAGCCACTCTGACCCATTGATCATCATCATTTTAGTGGATGCATGCAGCAGAAGTCAAATAGCCTCAATTGTATCTTATATTGAACTCATCTTTTTTCCTCTGCAATTTCTTTATTCTGCTGTAATAAAACTACCCCTGTCACTGCTGAGCTATTGCTCATCTGTCTCTCTCTATAAAATGGGCTCTGCATCTGGTCTGGAGTTGGCAAAAAGAAAATGCTTATGTGAGGTCAAACAGTATCTGTCTACCTTAGAAACAAAAAAACCCAACCCCAAAAGTATTTCTTCCGTGCTGCTAACGCTGTTGCAGGTGGCAGCTGCCTCCCACCTGGCATGGCAGTGACTGTGGCTGTCCCCTGTCAGTCACATACATAGAGGGGCTCATAGTAGCTTAGCCAGTATTAGCAAACGAGCAAGGAAAGACTCCAGTCTTGCCTTCTCTTTCTTCTCAGTAAACCCGATCCTCCAAGGGCACATGTTGCTGTGCCAATGTCTGCATCAGAAGCGTGTGCTGGGGTGGCTGCCTTGCTTCAGCTGCTCCTCTGGGACTCTGCTCTGTACTTGGAATACGCTTAAGAGACTTGGGAGCTGGATTCTCAGCAGATCTACGTTTTTCTGTTCAGGTGACCGTGCTGATGCACACCGTCCTAGGCCTGAGCCTTTGTCTTCTCTGCTTTACTTAACTCTCCATAGAAGTTAGTGCTGGAAAATACTGTGCACTGTGCTGATGAGAAAAGTCAGAACGGGGCGCTCAGAGCTCAACTCAGAAAAGCATTTGCTAGCTCGAGACAGCTTGGTACATCGGCTGGCCAGCCCTGAGAGACAAGTGAGTCCAGGGCATCTACAGTTCCTTCAGAAACTGGAAAGAGAAAAGGTGGCTCTGCACCTCTGAGTGCTTTTTCTCTGAAGACTGGAGGCTTTATAAATTGGTGGAGATTTAAGGGCACACTAATTTGCCCGAGAGTGACTCACAGCCAGAGCAGAGATTCCGGGGCTGGAGCTCCCTGAACCCATTGCAAAGATGGGGAAGGTGCAAAAAACTCCTCCCGGGTTCAGAGGGTGAGTCAGTCGATCTCAGAACACAGAGCAGCTAACCTGGCGTCTCCTCCTCTCTGGGCTGTGTCCTTAGTCCTTGGGCCAACCTGCTGATGAGATCTCTGAAGTCAGTTTCATTCTTCATTACTTCCTTCTGTTAATTATTTCTCACCCAAAAGTCTCTTAATCTTTTGCTTTCACGTTTCAAAGAGAGGTGGGTTTTGTGGGTTGGTTTTTTTGATTTTTTTTTTTTTCCCTTGCTTTTTAAATGACTGCTTTTATTTTCTTTGGTGCGTGAATGGAATACATATAGGAGAAAACATCCTTTTATGGCAGTAATTACGAGGAAGAGAACACCAAAAAGCAAGGAAAACTAAGATGCAATTGAAGATAAACACTTCGCAAATAATCAGCCCAATATTTATTGTTGTCTGAAGGGGATAGATCTCCTTGTGAAAGCACGGGGCTGTGACCAAAGGTGGTCTGGGTTTAGTTCTGAGATTTGCTATGCAAGCCTGTGTGACCTTACTGAAATCATGTCATTGCTCTGGCCCCATCTCTAAAATGGCAAGGTACTGCACATGCTTTTTTTTGAACTTTATTTAAATGCTCTGATCTTCCAGGATTGTCTCACTGTGAGTACGCAATCAATCTCTTTTGGAAGTGTTAGGCACTAACTACGTATATACATATATATATGTATACATTTGTGAGATTAAATGATAGTTAAAGGAACGGGTTGCTTTCAAAATTGGGAATAAACAGAAGTGTAAGGATGGAGGCTGTTAATAGGTAAGATATGGCCTAGAGAGAACATGAGACTGAATGCCCAGCTGTTGGTTGGTAACGGTGCTAGCCAGGAATTTCTGTGAATGGGGGCATATCACTGCATTTCAAGCAAAAATGATCACTGTGATTGTGGCAGTAGCTGTTTAAAGCTTAGTAATGCCAGTGTGGTAGCAGGGCTCCCACATCTCTGGGAAACAGGCCTGTAAGGCAAGTCATCTCTCACCCAGAGTGCCTGGGAAATCTGCATATAAACCAACAAAATGCCAGTGGTGGCCTCCACAGTGCTTATACTTTACATAGCCTAGATCCTGCAACCACGTATGCACCTGCTGCATTTTAGTGCCGTGAGTGGTCTGGCAGGGGCATGTCCTCACCCAGAGAAAAGCTTTGGGACTTCATGTGCATGGGGCAGGGGGTGGGGTGGAGGGAGTTATACAACGTAGTGTGTGAAGCAGCCTCATCAAATGGGATTACTAGTTATCCCCCCCAAATTTTGCATCAGGATCGCAGATGCCATTTCTGACTTTAGCTCTTTTAAATTCACACACATTTTCTTTTGCATAAAAAAGAAAGCAAACAAACTGTTCCACAAAATGTTCCTTATTTATCTAACTCATCCTACTAACTTCTTTGAGCATCTAAATATATATATATAATTAGATGGGCTTTTTTATGTAACTACCACAAGATACTTGCTCCGCTAACCGGTTCCTTCAAAGCTGTTCTTATCTATAAAATTATCTAATTTGGACATGTTCTATTACCAACAGAAAGTTGTTATGAACCTCGAAGAAAAAAATCTGGCACATATATATTAGATTTATTTTTTGTATTTCAATCAAATGAGAAATCTTGCCTTTTGGAATGTCTGTTATCCCCAGAAATCTCTCAGTACTTCATGCATTTGACTGACTCTTTTTTACAGTGGTACTGTTATTTACTCTTCTGCTGAAATATAGCCACCTATGAAGATAAATGTAGCAGTTGTTTAAATGATTCACGACTCAACTTCACGTCAATTTGAGATCAGAGCCCCTCTTAGTGCAACTGAGAGGGAAAAGATAATTTAATTGCTTAGATATATAATATGCCATGAGGTAAGCAGTGTGATTACTGATGGTGGCTATTTCCCCTAGATGTTTGGATCTGTAGACGTTAGATTATTCCATGGAACAAACAGCCTGTTGTTTGTGAAAATAGGGACAGACTGATCCATACGCATCACTGCAGGCTTTCTTACACCCTGCATGGGCACAGCTAGTAAAGCTACTGCTGGGGAAAGCATGTTTTGGTCTAGATTGAGCTGGACCTGCAATAGTATGATTATTGTTTTGAGCTCCTGTTTTGGACGATTAACTCGTTTTCTAAGACCATCTGATTTCCCCTCTGTGCCTTTTTGATGTTAGGAAGCATCTTAGCAGTGAATCCCAGAGAGGGAGCCTTCAGGGCTGTCTGGTGCAGCGGGGACCAGTGCTCTGTCCTGAACACCCTGGAGGGTCCTTTGTGTCTGAGCCCCTGGGACAGATGCTGCCTCTCTGGCTTTCTGAAGTACCGGTGTCTCTCCACTGTCTTTCTGCGCCCCTGACTGTAAGTGGGATCCCAAACCCTCTGTAATCTTTGGATTTATAGTCTCACAACAACAATAGTTCCTTCCACAAACAGGATTTTCTAGGTCATCAAACTCCCTTGCTTTTGCAGGCAACTGTGTCAGATAACCTCATTCATAAAATGACCAAACTCTATTTTAAAACTAGTGGGATGGCTTCCCTCCCCCTCCTCTCCCCACGTAACACTTTGTATCAGAAGGCAGTTTCAAAACCTCTCTCTCATGGTTAGAATCCTTTTTATTTCCAAACCAAACCAGATTTATTTGCAGACAGTTTCTACCCCATTTGTTCCCTTGCTGAATTATCTCAAGCACAAAGATCCCAAAAGGTTTTAAATAAAACACAACTGGCTCAGAAACTGGAGAGAGGAAATGAAGTTGGAAATAATTGGAATGCAGCGATCTTTGCTCAAACTTAGTGGTGAGACTTGCAGCAGGAGAACCCGAGCTTTTCAAGAGCAGGGGAGGAGGGAGGGGGGCAGCAGGACTGAGCTCAGCCATCCTGTCCTTCACTCTGTCTTGCAAGACTCGTAGGCCAGGACCGGTCCTGATGATGCGGTGAGGGAGGGTGTGCAGCCATGCGTGCTGCTCCCCCACCTTCTGTTGGGCTGGAGGTTTGTCCCTCACAGGTGAGGCGGAAGGAAGGCTTTCCACTGCCCACCCGCACAGCAGGGTCGGGCAGCACGTCTGCCTGCTGCTTTCCAGGTCCCTGGGGACCACAGACAACTATCTGGATAGCCGTCTCTTCTGGTTTGCTTTCTTTGAGTGAGTTCTCACCTGCTGTTGGCTGACAAGGGTGCCCTAACTTTTGTGATTCTGCACCGATTGATACTGTGCCAGAGGACGGCTCGCAGAGCTTTTGAGGTGAAGGCCTTGTATTAGCTTTCCACGTCTTAAGTTACCTTCTAAGAGTACAACAGCAAGGCTGAGGCTCCAATACTTGCATGAAGGACTTGTGGCCATGCAGAGATGTACCTGAACTATGCAAAAAATATCTAAAAGAAAGCAGCGTGGTGGCACAAGCGAACGCCTCCAAAGGCAGGAGACGGCAGGAGCCATGAGGAGGATGCAGCATCTGGTGGGATCATGCCTGCGAGGGACACACAGAGGAAGCCCTGCCTGGCTTGGATGTGGTCAGCGCTGAGGTAAGAGGTAGGCTCCGTCTGTTGCCCGCTTCTGGAGTTTGCACAGAGGCTGCTCTCCGCCTGGAAGCAATGCCAGCTCCGTCAGCCAAACCTGCGTGTTCCTGTCCCCCAGACCCCCGCTGCCACCTGCTCTGCCCGTACTCGGACATGAGCAGAACGCGCCGCTCCACGCAGTACTGAGCTACGGCCCAGACAGTTGTGAATCTGGACCTTGAGGGCCACAATCATAAATTAAAAGCAAATGCAGCCCAGACATAGGGAAATGCTCTTTTATTCTGAGAATAATGAATGCTTGGAATGGCCTGTTGGGCAGGGTCACTGGTGCAAAGGCACAGGGATCTTTCACAAAGCAATTGACTTGTAGCTGTTGTCCTAAGGGAAATGATGTGTAAAAGGGATGAGCTCAAAGCACCCTGTGCTTGTTACCTATGTATCTTATGAGTAATTTGTCTCTGAAGCAGAGGCGGGGGTTTTTTCTCCTCCTGTGAAGCTGATTCTTTTCCTCCAGCTTATTTCTTCTCAGCAGGAGGGGAAGATGAATTTCTGTCAAATAATAGTTCATTGCTTCTAATGCAAGAGTCCAATTAATTGATGGTTTAAAAGCTTTGCTTTTCTCGTTATTAAAACCAACCAAACAGGAAAACAAACTGCAGTGTAGCAGAGGAGGCTGGAGCATTACAGTCTACAGGGACACAGCTTAGAAAACTGACCGTCTGGTGCTGCATTTCTCAGCCTTGCACTGTAGGACAGGTCCTGTTTGTCCCGCTCCTGCCAGTTTCCCAGTGCTAGATGATGTCTCTTGCCCAGCATGCATCACTGGTCAGGGCACAAGGAGGAGATTAACATTTAATATGAAGATTTTAGGAGCTGTGGGCAGAAGCATCTCGCCCTGCGTCCTTCTCGGGCAGCGTAGGAGAGGACACAGGGGGAGAGTCAGCGTCCCGGCTAAGAGCAGGGAGTCCCGCAGCACTTAAGGTTGTGGGACGTGTGGGGAGAAGGCCCAGCCTTTCCAAAAATCACATGTCACTCCCAGGAGCGCTCAGCCTAGGCTTAGGAACACCGGTCACTTTTGGGAGTTCCGGCTCCCTGCCGGCTCCCTG
>NW_010973209.1:4683118-4718538 GCF_000737465.1 Haliaeetus leucocephalus | reverse complement strand
GCCGGGAGACGTTGGGAGCCCCCGAGCAGCCTCAGCGCCCGGGAGCGAGGTGCGAACCCGAGCCGAAATCCGCCAGGCTCTCCATGGTTGCCGGCGGCAGTAATCCCCGTCCGCCCGCTCTTAGGGCGGCACTTGCTAAAGGACTTTCCTACCAGCCCTTCGGGGGGGGGGCGGATTGGCTGGTGGCGGCCGCAGTGCTTTTAGCGTAGCAAGAGTTGCAAAATGTCACGCTCCGGCTTCCAGGAGAGCTGAAGTTCAAAGAGCGCGGGGCGACGGCGACGACTCTGTAGGGCTACGACTCCTATGGATAACCCGGGAACAATTCCCGGGATGTCTCTGGCGTGTGGAAGCGTGTGGGGGACGTCTGTACGGGAGAGCAGGAGCGGGGCTGGCTGGGATGGATGCTCCCCGCGTATTTGTGTGTTGCTGTGTTCGCAGCCTGCGTGCTACAGTCATAAGCGGTGAGGAAAATGCTGTTTAACAGGTATTTTTCTCAGCCTTTGGATTGGAAAGAAAGGGCTCATTGTTCTGGAACGCGTCTTAGCGGAGTTGTGCTTGTGAATAATTTCTCTTAGAATACATGAGGTACTCGTCGTATGCACAGACGTGCGGGTTTGATGCCGACACGGGTTCTCCTTTAACGAACAAGCAGTGTTGATTCTGGGCAGTGGGGGAAAACTCCATGCAGAAACCTCTCCCTAGGCCCAACTTTATTCTGTGTTATTTATGCATAAACTCTGGCGTAGCCTGCAGCTCTGACTGGGCGCTCTGCATAAGGGAGAGCTGCCGCCAGTGCTTTTCAGCTCTCGTCCCCTATCGGGTCTCTTTCTTTCCCAGCCTGGTAGGCTTGAGACCTCGAGGCTGCAACCCTCGGGAAAGTTGACATACACGAGGTTTGTTCCGTCTCCCACGCGTGCCTCCTTTGCGGTGAGATGCTGCTTGCTGGAGGATCCAGAGCTGCGCCCTGCCTCCCTGGGGGCCTTCCGGTAGCGGGAGACGCTGAGGGCCGGCTTGCTCCGCCACCGCATCCTGGGCAGCGTTCCTGCCGGAGCACTGCCGGGCACCGGCTGCCCCACGCCGCGGGAGATTCCCCTCCTCGGCCCCAGCAGGAACCGGTCCTTTTGTCTCTCTGAGGCGAGACGGCCTTTTCTCCGAGAAGAGGTTCAGCGACCGCATCCCAGCTGGATGTGACCGCTGCAGCTAGCCGAGAGCAGAGCCTTCCCTGCTTCCCTGGACGGGGAGCCGAGGGTCTACAGCAACAGCGAGCGAGCGAGCGTCCCCATGGAGTCGCTGGCGCTCCTGTAGAGCTGTCGCCAGCAGCCAGCGGCTGCTCCTGCGACCGGTTCCTGGGCGTTAGGCCGTGTGTGCTCGCAGGTAGGAGGTGGATGTTAACCGTACTCGGTGCTTTTCTGCCACGGCTTGCTTTAGCCTTCATTTCGCATAGGGGTAGAAAGAAGCGTGCTCTCTGAAAGCGATCTGCAGTGAGGCTCCTGCCGTGCCAAGGCATTTTCAAAGTGGCTCGATGCGAGGCTGCTTTAGTATTTATGCATATTAGGCTGTGTGTTTGAAGGGAACCATCTGGGTAGAGAAATAGATGGTAAGCGGCTGAACCTTTCCCCGTTGGTTTCCATTTCGGGGTTGGGCCTGATTAGCAAAGCCAGAAGTTGGGAAAGTTGCTGTGCGGCTCCTTCTGGTTTGCAGGGGCTTCTTTCCCTGTGTCTGGCACGAATTAACGCCCTGAGACGACAGACCTGTACCTGGGGTGTGGGGAAAAGGGAGCCTGTGTTGAGCAGAAGGAGGGCTTTACGGTGTGAGCACAGCAAACCAGAATGCTCTTTTTCTCTTTAAATGGCTATTTCTCTTAACCCTTTGCGGGCTGCCTCCTGTGGGGATGGTGCCTCTGCTCTTGGTGGTGGCAACGGGGTGCTTGAGGAAGGTGAACCCTGAAATGAAGGGCCGTGGGTGGGGGCAGGCCAGTGTGTCTCCCAGAGTCCTGCCTGGGGGAGCGGGAAGGGGAGAGAGCAAGGCTGATAAAGGCATCAATATCTCCCTGAGAAGAGTCTCCTGTGAAAGGTTGGCTCTAAATGGGGGGTTTAGAGGAGCTGCCTGCAGCCCTGAGAGAGACACAGAGACAGTGCTGCTGCTGCCTGCAAGTTATCTTGCTGGAGATTTCTTTTGCAAGCTGTGCAAGGAAAATAAGCCAAGGAGTCATGTGGGCTGGCAAAGGCCTAAATATCCAGATGCCAAAGAGCATGCAGCAATCTGTGGGTGAATGGCAAAAGATTCGAGGGAGCTGGTCTTCAGAGAGCTCATCAAAGGAATAGCAAGGCAGGTATGTGCAGCGCTGCTTCCAAACGATCTATTCTGAAAGCTAAAGCGTGTCAGGAAATCCCATCTCTACTGCGTGTGTGCGCTCACGCTGATTTCTTTGCTTGATGGAAAAGCAGCGAGTGAACTTAAAACTCACCCAGGACTTGGGGAAGATCCTCAGCTAGATGCTGGCTGATTGCACGAGTTCTGGTGGGAAAGCATCTGACTGCAACGTAGGATCTCTGCTTTCTGCCACAACAGCTGCTTTGACCGTGTTGGTTTAGATTCTTCTTCCTCTGGGAGAAGCAGCTGGTTTGGCGTGTGCAATAGGGCCAGAGGAGACCTAGGAAAGGCCTTGGGCCCCTTTGGCTGGAAGAGAAGCTGGGTGTTTTTACTGGGTGTGCACGCAGAATGGGCGATGCTTGAGCCTGCATGGGGAGCGAGTGCCTGCGTGGGCAGGTGGAAGGACGGGCTTTTGTGTCAGTGGAGAAAGAGGAAGGAGGTAAAAGCAGGGGAGAGGAGGAGCGCGAGGTGACGCAAGTGATGAAGGACCAGGAAGGAGCAGATGCATGCTTAGAATCAGACATAGCTGGGCCATACAGACAAAGGAGAACTCCCTCGTCCAAGAAACTCCGTTTTCTTTAAGATGGTTTAAGCTTTATTCTGTATTCAGTCGGGACTAAGCACGTGCAGGTGGTCAGTGTCTTGCCCTTTTTAAAGGCTTGCTGATGTGCTGGGTTGTGAATATTGATTCATGCTGACTTTGGGTGGAGATCTTCCTATGCAGTACTTGTTAGGGTCAGATTTTATTTAGTTTTCATGCTTCTAGGCAGCCAGGCAGAAGGCGAGACAGAAGTTTTGCAAGTTGTCTCAGAAATGTTTTCTGCTCTGGGGAAGAGGCTTCCAAGGCAGCATATACAAAGCTGAGGTATCTGTTAATACAAGGAACCTCTTGCTGTGCGTGAATAGGAGGAACACGCTGAAATCGTGGTCTAACAAGATGAGAACAGCTTGAAGGGTGTCTCTTAGACTCAAGGGAACGATACGGAGAAATCAATGGGATATTAGCGACTCCGTGATGAAAGCTTTGTACAGGAATGGAAAACTTAGCTTTCAGCTTTGTACAGAAAACAGACTGTAGTACTACTGCAGGGTTGTGCCTGTGCACTGGAGACTACAAACGCCAGTTTGTCTGGCTGTACCCTCTTAGGGGAACTATTAACACTGTTGTGGGTTCTCTGACAAGAAAAATGGGGGGCTTGGAGAGATAAAAGAAGCTATAAAACCTATGAGGAAGTAATGGAGCCATTTTAAGGATCTCCATAATAACTTTTCATCTGATCCATGGGACATGGCTTGGAAGGACAATTTGTGGCATTAATATAACACTGCTTTTCGTGTTGTTTGTTCTAGTGCCTGTGGCAGTTACTTTTAATGAAGGTGGAGGAAAATGTGGTGAGGACCAGCTTGAACAGGGTCATTTCCACATTGGTCAACAGCGAGCGGCTGATGGGTAGAACGGAGCTGGCAAGCTTCAAGCAGTTCAAAAGCTATCAAGGCAGTAAACCCAGAAATGTTTCCTGTACCTTAAAATGCTCGACTAGTGTCAGTAGAAGCTAATGTAAATAAAGAAGTGAGCATGGGACTCCTTGGGTGCTTTTCAGCCACGTGTCTGCAGGTGCCTTACACGAGAGATGAGAAAGGAGACGTAGCTGTGTTTTACCCAGCTCTCTCGGCACAAGCTTCTCTCTGACTACGCCAAATGAGGTGAGCCGGACATGGGACCTGTCGGCTGTAATGTTGTCCTCTGCTTTGCTTGCTCATTGCTCTGCCTCTGTGGGAGACCTTGCCGGCGCTGGGAAAAGTCTCCTTGTGTTCCTGGGTGCAGCGTGGCATAAGCAGCACTGCGTAGGTGGCATCCAACACGGCTAAGCAACTGCAGGGTGCCGAAATGCCTCCAAGGGCTGCAGTAGCGAACAGAGGCTCCCTGAGCCCCAGGAGGTATGAGGAGCTGTGGCAGAGAGAAAAGTTGGCTGGGGGAAAAGTGGAGTCGTTTCCTTGTACCAGGATGTTGAGGAAATCCCCATTTACAGTAAATTAGCAGCAATTGAATTGTTTAAAGAGGAAGTAATGGACCAAAGGAAGAAACCTGAGTGTTGTAAATCAGTAGGACTGGGGATGGTTCATCCCAGGGCCCTGAAGTAAATAAAGTGTGAAAGAGCAGCAGGTGTTAATGTGAAAGAGAAGACTCTTCCTCCTCGCTGGGAAGTTACCAAGGCAGGAACCCAAGCAAAGGGAACTGCCAGATACAGCAGGAGGAGTTTTGCCATGCAATGCTGTGAAATCGAATCTGAGCAAGAGCTAGGATATTGGGCAGGTGTTCTGTGTCAGCTGGGAGGGTCTAATTATCACTCAAATATTTGGATGGATCTAACGTTGGGGGTCGAATCACCATAGCTTATAAGAGGATGGGTGTGCAGTAGGGAAGCCTACCTTCCTAATGCTACTTGCCATTTGTAAGGCTAATGAAATGGGAACTGAAAATGTACCCATGGACCTAATTTATTTGGATTTTTCATTAGATCCACCCAAAAGAGACTATTTTAGGAAATAAATAGAAGAATGTGGGCAATAAATAGCTGTAGGGTAAGGGGCAGAGTTTGGTGCTGGCTTTCCTAGTAAAGCTGTAGAAAATAGAAGTAGAATGGAGGAGTGCTGATCAGAGCATATATAGGTGATTATGTGAAGGTTCTGCATACAGAGGCTAGACTATTTGTTATCTTTAATGATTTGGAGGTGGAAATGGATCAGAGCTGAGTTAGAGCGAGCATGCCAACAGAAAGGGTTTGCTTTTGCGGCTGAACATTTGGAAGAATTAAGAGACAAGGCTGCTGGATTTGAGCGTGCCAGTGGTTCGGCTACTGTAGCAGCAGTCAGGGTGTATCTCAGATTCCACCAGGAGAACCTGCAGGGGCGTGAAGTGATACGAGTGGTTTGCGTGTGCAGCTGACAAGACCCTGTGGCTGCGGGGGCAAGCCGCAGGTGAAGGGGAGCCCCAGGAGACACTCTGCTCTGGCAAAGAGTGCTCTCCCTCTCCGGCACTGTGTGGTCCAGGGGCTGGGTGGAGAGCGGTGTCTGCAGTGACATAGCACTGACGGTCAGCTCTTCCCAAAGCCGCTCGTGTCAGGTCAGGGAGCCAGGGTGCTGCGGGCATCCAGGCTGTGCCCGCGTCCAGCTGGACTGGCTGGCTTTAAAATGAATCGGGGGGAACTTTGCTGAGTCCTGGTGAGCTCTTCCTTGACCGTCTGGTGGGACCTTCCCCTGGATTTTCCAAGGGGATAGAGACCGCGTTACTGATTTATCAGGAAGAAGGAGCCACGATATAAGCTGTCCATCTACACGGGTGATTTCCTACCCAGATCCACAGTGCCTCTTACCCAGAGAGCTGGGAAGCGTTTACCGCGTTTGAAGGGGAGTGTTACTGTTAAGCGCCTGAAGTGCGGTTTTTGAAGAAGCTGTGGTCTCACAGTGGCGGGAGGGAGATTAGAGAGCCCAGAGGGTTCATATTTCTGCTTGATTGCCAGTCCCTGAGCCAGGTCTCAGTCTGGGTGGCAGGGTGACAATACTTACTCTGGCCATCCTTTGCGTGGAAGCGGCTGCATAACGCAATACCCAAGCGATGTCTCAACTTAGCACCTGGTGAGCCATCCAGCGCAAGGAGATTTTAATCTCTGCTGAGATCTCCTGGCTTCAAAGTCTGCAGAATTTATTTGCATCCTTCATGAGGGGAGAGAGAGCCAGGCATACTTTTTTTCCTTAGTCTCTCTGTTCCTCCCCCCGCCCCCTGCCACTTGTTTTTCAGTTTGTTTATTTGGTTAGCTCAGCATCAGCACAATGATGTGGAAATAAAGCAAAGGAGAGTCGTCTTGGCCTCATTGCATATGCATAAATGAGAGAAATAGATCATACTGGCAATCCCTAGCTAGGCTACAGTTAATGGAAATTCTTCTGTGACCTTATAAACCCTGCTTTGCAAGGGTTTATAATGAGTCTGCAAAAATTCATTCTGGGCACAAACAAGTCATCTGAGGTCTTAGACCCTGTGAACACAAAGTAATAATAATACTAATTTCCCACCCACTCAGGCATGTGCTCAGCTCCTTAAAGATTTTGCTATTTTTAAAAAACAGGTTTTTCCTTTCTGGGACTGTCAGTGTGTGTGTGTGTCAGCAGGGGGGGAATGAGGATGACTGGTGGCAAACAGCTCATTCCATGCAGCGTAACGCCAGTTCCCCTGCATCTCCTCCCTTGGGAGAGTCACTGTGGGTCCTTCCCATGGCTCTAGCTGAAGTGGTTTACGTCATTAACATTGCAGACTGATGAACTGTGTGATCACACCTCAGCTGTTTCAGCAGAAAGTCAGCTCTTTCTACATGATCGTGGCTCTGCACCCTTCTCTCCCCTTCCTACACGGACAGCTGAATCAGATATCAAAGATAGTCTGGGCCTCATCAGGAGGGGATGGATTGTTAAAAATCCGTGCAACATTTCGTGCACCCTTAACATTTTTTTTTAACTTTTTGCTGAAAACCAAAAAGTTTTTGGTTCAATGACAGAAGTTGACATTTTTCTGAAGAAGGCGTTGCATTTTGATGCTGAGGATTTTTTTAAATGGCTCTCTGGCCCTGCTCAGAGACGGAGGGATTGCAAGGCTAGTTGTCACTGATGTTTGAGTCCACAGTGGGATTCATGTTGGGCGTCAGCCCTGTGCTTTCTCTTTACAGACTATGATGAAGAAGGAAATTGCTGTGTCTGATGGAGTTGCTCTTAATGTGGCTCGTCTCAGGTGAAGTGACAAGGCTGGAGAGTAACCGAGCCATGGACAAAGCCTGGCTGCAGACACTCTGGTGCAGTATAGTACGCAGTTCATTGAAACCAGTGCTGATCTGCAAACTGCTACATGTGCCAAATCTGCTTTTTTCACCCCCAAAAGTTTGATCAAAATATGTTTTACTCTACCCGCACTCATTGTTTGCTCTTGCTGTTTTCTTGTTTGATCTCTGCTTATTTTCCATTTTTGCTCCACCTTGTGTGTGGTCTGGTAACATCTGGTGTTAAAAGATTGTATGTGTGCATGGACAGCTTTGAAAGCAGGCTATCACATCTCTTTTTAGACTGAAAAATGTTTGGGGCAGAGACTGTGCTAATGTTCACAGAGCATCTGGTCCTCTCCAGGTCCAATTCATCACTGTCTTGCAGTTTGCATTATTGTTCACACCAAGGGAAAGTGGGTGTGAAACTGGAATAATAATGTTTCACACTTGCTTTGCATTGGTTTTGATATCCAACAGCATTTTAACCTGTCAGAAAAGGCATAAAGAAATGGAGTAGTTGGAAACTGAAAACACAGTGTACAAATAACATGTTAATTACCCTTACTGAGAAAATGACCACTGTGCTCAGTCCTTTATCAATGGCAAATCTAAAATCAAGATGGGATTTTTAAGTTATAACTTAAGGGTTCAGATCATCACGCAGGAGTTAGTAGGTGAGAGCAGCAGCAGAGCTCATTGCAACGGTTCCCCCAACTTCAACCTTCTCATGCTGTACAGATCTTCTGAATGTAACTCCACCATGGCTGGGGAACAGTGATATTTTCCTGGGTCTGCAGAGAGCCCTGAACGATATCTCTGCAGCAAAATATGCCTCACTCATTTAAAAAGGTGTTGGTGGGAATACTAGTTGTTAAATGTTGGATGTCAGCGTTGCAGTTTCTTTAATGAAACCTAACGGCATAAACATGGAAAGAATTTAATGCTCTGTCGTATATCTGAAGTTTTGTGTTTGGGAAACAGGTCCTTTTGGTATTATGGTAGCTGGACTTCCCAAGGGTCTTTAAGGAGACATGTCTTTCAGTGATTTGGACTGACATGCCTTTTGTTCTGTTCCTGCTGAGTGTTGAATAAGATTTAAGTCTCCTCTGTCACTATTTAGTTATTGAAGAACATCCCAGCCGACAGAAATGCAAACAAAACCGTCTGGATGTTTGTTTATGCAACAGATCATTAGAAAGTCTGTAGGGAAAAAAAAAAAGTTCTGGTCTGTTAGATAATTAATCTGCATTTTAAGAATTGTCTAAAGACATATTTGCAAGCTAGTCCATTGAGCCGCTGCTCATCTAGTCAATAATCCCCATATTTAATAGTCCCTAAGAATGTATTTCCATAATGTGCTGTGAACAGTTGAGAAATCTGCATCTTTTTTGTCTTAAGATGTCAGTGCTTGCACATTTTCTGTGACAAATTATTTTCTAACTGTTGGTGAAAAATCCAGACATATTAGCTTCCAACTGATAGGGCTGGGGATAGGGAAAGAGAAAGCTTCTTAAAGCAAATCCCTGGGTCCAGGTCCCTTCAAACACTGGATGAGTTTGCAATTTCCATCTGGCATCAGATGCCAGTGCCGTGGCGCGAGTCTGCAATGTGCTGGCAGCATTGCTCAGAACGCACCTCGTGGCTAGCGGGTGTGGGGAGAGGGGCTTTGCTGGCTCTCGGGGGCCCAGGCTCCTTGTCCCGTGGGTGTCAGAGAAGCAGGAGCATGTCTCTGGAAGGAGGATCTGAGGTGTGTCTTGAGCTACCTCTGAACAAGCGCTGTGCTGTAGGGGTAGCTCTGTTGGAAGGGGTGTGAAGTGCTGTAGTCCTTGCGTGGTAGATTTATTCTGGCAGGAGCCTGGAGCGCAGATATACTGGCATTGCTTGGGTTTGACTGATGGAGCTTGCTTGGCTCCTGGGAGCTGGCTTTGCTGCAGTAGCACAAAGCGCGGCTTGGGACCTGCAGCCGTGTCCGGGCAATGAATGCCCTGTTTCTGCCTGGGACCCTGACAGCAGGCACGTTCACTCATGGATGGTGGACCAGGCTCTGGTTTTGGGATGTCTGCAGCATAACCAGCTACCTGTGTCATCTGAGCCAAGGTAACCCATGTTCCCATACTGGGACAAATGTGAGGGTTTGAGAAAGGGTGTGAAGTTTAGTCAAGTTATCTTGCATTTATAGTGGAAAAAGGGGCAAATGTACAGACAGCTCTTGCAGCATGGCTGGCATGTGATAACTTACTAATCCACATTAACAAAAGCAGGGAGTAAAACCCACACTTTGAGACAGGAACCCCTGGGAGTCAAGGTGAGAAGCTGGAGCTTAATTTCATTATCTTATCAATAACTAGCTGGGCTTGGCTGTGTTGTGAATTCTCAGGAGTGTTAATGCTATCTTCGGCTGTCTAAGCAAAGAAATAATGAATACAAGTAGGAAGAGCATTATGTGCAGTCATGGTATCTATACCTTAAAAATGATGTTGGCAAACTGGTGAGAGATAAGAGAAGAGCTACGAGGATGATGTGAGGTCTGTAAAGCATGCTGAAGAGAGAGACTGAAGCTCAATCTGTTTATTTTAACAAAGAGAAGGTTAAGGGGTGATTTGATTATTGTCTGTAAGTACTTAACCAGGGGAAGAGACTTCTGCTAGCCAAAGGTACGAAGGCAGGACGTGGTTCTGTGGCTGGATGCTCAAGCTACATAAATTCAGATGAGACAAAGGTATGTTTTATTTTTATATAGCTTTATATTTAAGCACAGGAGCAAATTACCCAGGGCTTGGTACATTTGCTGTTTTTAAAATGAAGTGATACATCTTGCGGAGTTCTTTTAGGTCAACTGCGGGCTGTGGAGGCTTGGTGTGGGAAAACTCAGCATCAGTCAATAACTAGTAAAACCAGACTTTCAAAATGGTCATTACTGTCCTTCAAATCTTTCAGTTATGTCATGATTTTTTTTTAATTTTTTTTTTTTTTTTTGAGGCAGGGGCATGCAAAATCCAGCAGGGCGTTGGGCTGTAGTTTAGGAGGGATTGGGCTGGTGTCAGCTGAGCCCATTTCTAGGTCTTGGCCAGAAGCTCAGGCCATAATGGCACAGTGCTGTATGTGCTAAATTGTCACACTTGCTGAGTTTTTGCTTGTCAGGATGACTCCTTTGTTTGAACAATTAAAGAATCCCCTCTTCCCTCTGCTGTTAGGACAGGAGCAGGCAGCATAAGCTTTGTCCAAAAACTGACCTACTTCTAGCGTGACTTTACAACTGGGACGTGAAATGACTCGGCCAGAATTGCTCCCTATGGAGGGCAGAAGGTGGCTACAAATCTGCAGTTACCACTGTAGGGCGCTCGGGGTGAATGGAGTCATGTGTTGACTGTATGAGGTGGGGAAGTTCTGTTCCTTCGGCCGGTGATGTAGAGCAGAGTCCCAGAGTTCCCTGTGCACTAAATTTCAATACAGTTCTTTCACCCCTGCATTGCCTGTCTTCCTTCCCTGCCTGACTTCTCCAGCAAGCTTCCTCCCTCTTCCCCTGGCCTTCCCTGGTGTTCTTCCTACTGAGAAAGCTGGTGTTTGGACATGCTCAGGGTGGCTGAAGATGTTCAGCTTTCATCAGACCCACTTACCTCTTACTCCTCCATGAGACACACCAATCTTCAAAGCCTCCAGCATGTGCCTGCACAGAAACAGAGGATGCTGCAACCACAGATCCCATGCCACAACCTGAGACATGTTCTGCAAACTGGGGGAGAGAGATTAGGAGGCATCATTACCATTCAGTCGGTAGCTGGTGTGTTAATTAGGGCACGTGGTATGCTCAGGAAGGTTACTTTCACCTAATACCTAGCTCCTCGCCAGACTTAAAGCTGCAAAGCAAGGGAGAATTGGTAAAAGGAGTAATGGCAAGAAAATGCAGTGACACATTGCACCTTGAAACAAAGTGCGTTTCACAAATGGTTGGGGCAAGGGGGTGGCCGAGTCTGTGCCTCCAGGCTGTTGGGCCAGTGTCCTCTTGTAGGACTGTGCTGCCTCCCCCTTCTAGATGGAAGGTGTTCCCTCATCCTGCAGCCTCGTCTTGTCTCCTTCCACCCCTTTGACTTGGCTCTTTGCAGAACTGAAGGGGCATCTGAATTTTTTTCTCTCAATGTTTGATGTTGGTGCATTAGAGAAAATTAAATTAGGGTTGCATCAGTACGAGGGAGAGATTATCATTTGCAAAACCACATTTTGCTTAAGTTAGTAGTATTGTAACTGTTAATTGAGTGTTCATTGATTGTCTGTCACTACCTTGATGTAATCTGTTATTCTCCTTTCAGGCGGATGGCCTACCACTGATTAAATAGTATAGCTGCTCTTGCACCATTTAACTGTCTTGACTGTTTGTTTTTTCTCCCCCAGTGATTCCATTTTACCAGTGGTATAATTAGCATCATCTTCTCCTCTTTGGAGTGATCTCAGCCTGCATGCTGTCCTTGTTCTCTCCCAAGTAACTTTAATGCACCTAATACTTCAGGGTTTTAAAGTGGTCTGAGACAAGAATTTAAGCAGGGGATGCATTTGAACTCAGTCCAAGAGCTGTTGTCTGCATGGATTTAGGGTCCGAGTTTCCCCAGAAACTGCTTCATTTGTTAGAGGTTCTTTGTTGCTGAAGGTTCAGTTGTGGAAGTGAGTAGTGTTTTATGGGAATGGGTGGGAAAAGCAAGCCCAAACCCTAGCTCTCTTATGGTGTCTTTCACGTAAATGGCTCTGTAGTCAGATAATCATGGACAAGTCATTTGTGTAACTGGTACGTAGCAACGAGACTATCCGTGTGCTCATGATGCTTTTCACCGAGAGACTTGTCGAAGCCTTTTCCAGCACTTCAGTGAAGCTCTTCAGGCTCCCTGGGGAGGTTGTAAGTGTACAGGTGTGGAAAGACACTTATGTAGGATACACACGCTGGTGAGCAAAGGCAAGGGCTGCTGCAGGAGCTTGGCTGAGCTGTTGCGCAGCGCGTCAGCAGCAGGGCCAGGCAGATGCAGCAGGCAGGAGAGCGGGAGGGTTTGACGTAGCACCCGGATCCACAAGTCCTTGAGTCCTCCAAGTACTTCTGTACCACGAGATGAGGAGCTGGCAGCACATTCCAGTAATCCCCTGCACTAAATGATCCTCCTCTTCTGTATCTGCTGTACGATCCAACGTGTCCAAAGTCATTGCGTTTTTTTCCTCAAAGAATGAGACTCATGGCATAACATGGTGCAGTTTTGCATATTCAATTATTTCTCCTCTGCCAGATTTTGCAGAAAATCTTTAAGATTTGTAGTGGGCTTTCCTGAAGCCATAGGCTGGTCTTTAAGATCTTTCTGCTGTGTGTTTGGTGGACTTGAGCACTTTTGAAAGATTAATTAACCCTAGGTGAGAGACTATGATTTAACATTTCTGTAGGGGGCGAGGGAAATTAATATTCTTTCTGCCATGCTGAGTATGTTTAAACTTCTGCTTTCAGCTTGTCTGACTTGGAATGTCTTCTAACTAGTACAAATGATAGAACAATTTATTTTAGATGATGATTTATGAGAATATTGCTCATATAGCCAGAACATGACATTTTCAATCACATCTTCGTTGCATTGGTAAGAAAAAAATGATTTTTGTATCCTGACATGTTTATCCTTTGGAGACTGAGTCAATTATCATATTGTATAAGAATTCACTCTATAGCTCTTAGGTCTCTGGGAGTATCATCATGTCAAGAGGAAAATCCTGCAGGGTTTATTCCAGCCGTTACAAAGGTGAGAGGATAGCACAAGTTAAGAGTTATCTACAAGTGGCATTCAGTAACAGGAAAATGACTTAATAAAGGTGTGGTGTTAAATATGGAAGTTAGAGCCCATTAGGTTCTATGGAAAAGCTGTCATGGGGAAGCAAATTTGTCCTCAAATACTTTTTCTGATTTAGTCTGTTTTAATTTCACGAGTATAGTCATGCAGACAAAATCTTAGAAAGACTGGGGATTAACTGGTCAGCCTCTCTGCTGATTTATTATTGCACTATTAATGTCAGCCCCCTGATAGCAGTGATGGCTCTGGCCATCCCGGGCTGCTGGGGACTTTGTCATAGGCTCTGAGCAAAGGATGGTTTGCTGCTAAGTGGTCCTGAGAGTCCCTGCATCCTCCCTGATTGCTCTCCCTCCCTCTCCAGGTCCAAAGTTGGGGTGCAGGTGACTTTCGCCCCTGCAGCGTGTCAGGGCTTGCAGAGCTTTGCCAGCATGCCCCAGAGGGGTGCTACGGAGTGGCTCTGCGCATCCTGCTGACATCTTCTTTCAACCATTCTGCAGACACAAGCAAGGAAAGGAGACTTCTTACAGGACCGTAGGCTCCTAAATCTCTCATCACAGTGATGTTTCTTCAGCTTCTCTTTCCATTGCGCTGAACTTTCGGCTCCCTCTTTGTGGTCCTCCTCCAGAGGCTGCAGGGCAGGGAGAGGTGCTGGAAAATGATGCAAAGTGACTGTTCAGGTGGGGCATTCACATCACTGTCTTTCAGTGTTGCGTAATGATGAGCTTGGTCAGCCCAAATATTGATTGGTGTCCTCTGAGAATGACTCCTTGTATGAGATTACCCAGACTGGAGAATGTGAGTGCTGCTACTTCCCAAAAAGGCCCTGAAAAAGCCAATCAGCTGAGAAACAAGCAAATGAATTCGGCCCTGTTTATCTTTCATGCCCAGGATGTATTCTGGTGCCTATCTCCTCCCCACTCCGTGGTTATGTCCTGACGCCAGCCTCATTTTGGAAAGTGCCGTGGCAGCAGGGTGTGAGAGGACAGGCTGTGCCAGGGCCGTGCCTGCACTGGGCACCGGTGGACTGAGTTGACCCTCGCGTGGGGAAGGCAGATATGGCAGTGTGTGTGCGTGGTGAGCTTGGCAAGACTGGGAGGAAACCTGTGGCAGGGAGGTTAAAGCTTCAAAGAGAAAACAGTGCCATCTTTTTTTATTATTTTATTTTTATTATTCATTTTGCCTATTCAGTTTTTCAGTGGTGTGCAGCTTTAAACTTTTCTTCAGGGCCACAAGAACCAGAAACTTGCTTTCCATCAGCCTGTTAAAATGAAGGTGGAGATTCTCTTGCAAACTCCTGAGCTGGCGATGCAGGGCTTTTAGCAATGTATCAGTGATCATGAGTTGAATGATCAAATCAGCTTTGGCTTAAAGCTCTTTATAGCCCTTAGCTGAGGTAATTGATGGAATTTGTGCATTGCTAGCGGTGGTCTGCAGGGTTCATGCTGCTGCCAGTTACAGCAGCTGGAGTTGTTCTCCTCTCTGTGCTGGTAGACTTGCTGGTTGGTTGGTGGGGGCCACCATACTGGAAAGCCTCTCCTCACTTCTCTCTGCACGCAAAGCGTGGACAAGACTGTGCTCTTAGAATGTGGCAGATTAAAATGGGTTGATGGTACGGGAGGTGGAAATGCTGTTCTGAAAGTACAACTCAAAGCAGTTTTCTCCTTGACTGTATGTTGAGCAAATTTCCAGTCACAGCAACAAAAATATCTGAATCCCATTTGCAGACATCGGTGTTAATACAGTGCAGCTGATATGCTCCATTTGCTTGCATAAATGCAGCTTTTAAAGCTGTCACATATGCTAGATAGAGCCACTACCCCTCACCTGCTTCTTCTTGGAATGGCAATGTTTAGAAGGGATTCCCAAGACGATGGAGATGATGGTTGTATCTATGCATTTGTGCATATGTCAGGACTAGAAACCCACCATTTCCAAGCTGGTGTGTATAGCAACGCTTCAAATGAAATGTTCAAAATGCAGTTATACAGATGGAATTTTTGAGCTATATACCTTGGCTCAAGCACTCCTGTTTCTGTAGCTTTGTTTACGTGGAGGTTTTGTGCTGGGTTTTGATTTTCCCATTATTGAGGTTGTTATGTTTTTATGGTGTTGCATTACTCATTGGTTCCTTTTATTCTTTTCAAGTTTGCCAGCCATGACTAATGAAGAGTTTTGCTGCAGACCTTTTATGGAATGGAGACTCGAGCTGGGCTAAGGGGGGCTATTTTTTCCCCTTTCCCGCCACCAAAATTTGATACTGAATAGTTGATGCTTTCAGTGGGAAGCTGCAAGCTGAGAAATTGCGACTCCTTTCTCGCCCCACACCTAGCCCAGGAGGGGTGATTCAGGAGTGCTGGCGTGGTGTCTCCAGTTCGGATGTGGCATACTGTGGGCCGGTCTTTCTAGTCAGACTAGTGCATTCCCTGGTGAAGTACTGTCCCCATCTTACATCCTGGGAGTCCCTGACTGAGAGAGAGCTGTGTTTTATGGGACTATTAGGACTCATGATGGATGGCAGGGGTTTGATAAAATGTGCTACCTTTTCCTGGAGCAGTGGCAATAAGGTTTCTAGTTCATTTTATTTCCATTACTGGAGTGTTCGTGCTTTAATGAAGAGCTCCAATCTGGTAAAGAAATTAGTTGCTTTCTTGGTGAAGGGATGAACTTCTGTTCAAGTGAAAATCTGAAGCATTGAACCTGTCAGCAACTGGCCTGGCTTTGCAGTGTGAGGGTCATTACCTCCCAAGCTATTGCCGCTGGGATGCCTTTGGTGTCACTGCATGTTCTCCCTGTTCCCAGCATAGCCAATGACCTATCTGGGATCATTTAATGCAAACACTATTGGTGTTTTCTGTTTAGCAATGGCCACAGTCATGAGCACTGGCCCTGAACATTTTGGCAAGGTCAAATGAAGGAACCTACACCTGTGTTGGGGACAGTTGAGTTATTTCTGCTTCAGTGCTGAGTTGGTGCCATAATTTTTATCTTTCTATGCCTCTCTTATGCAAGAGAGCTCAGCAGATGACCTGGAGTCTGTTATGCCATCTGTTTGGGTCACGTCCCTATGCCCCCAACTCTTGCTTGTTGAACTGATGCTTTCCTGGCACCATGTATTTCAGACGTCAGTCAACCCTGGGAATGCTCCTGGGGAGGGCGATAGGATGTGAGCAACAAGAAAGAGGAGGGAAGTTAACAGTACTTTAAATATGAATAATTGTCCCCTGCTCCTAAAACACAGCTGCTTTGCCTGGACAGCTCTGCTTTGCCTGTCATGGGGATATTGTTTCTGCAGGAACCCCCGTCTTGGTCTGATGGGAGCACTAGAGTGAAGGTGCTTCCCAGTGACCCAGAATCACAATCTATTGAGCTGATTGAGCAGCAAGGAAGCAGCAGTAGCTGTTTTTTTCTTTTTTTTTCTTTCTGGAGGTGGCATGCCTTCATATGACAGAGTAGAAGATTTGGTACTAGAGATACCTTGAGCAGTAGGCCCTGGACTAAAATGCAGGCATTTTCTCCCAGTTGGAAGACTTTAAATTTACAATGGAGATATTAGAGGAGGAGAAGACGACGGACTGTTGTTTGTGCAGTGTTGATGCCCATGGGCTGGGGAAGGTGAGCAAGCAGAAGATGCAGAGGTTTGGAAGGTGGCTGGTGCCACAGCACTGGCCATTGTGCAGAGCTGCAAAAAATGTACTGTCTTTAGATGAGGGGATTGTCCTTACCCCTTTTCTTCACAAAGGTGTTGCAGGAGGATGATGTGATCTGCCTGGGACGAAACGAAAAACGCTGGGGCAGAACTGAGAGTTGCACATGCATCTCCTGACCTGTAAAAATTAGCCCTGCTCATCCCACAAACCTGCAATGCTAACTTCCAACCCCCTGCTGTAAACAGCCAACTGTAAATGCCTTCTGGCTGCTTGTTGTCTGTCTCACTGGCTGCTTCATGCACACCAGCTCTAGCAGCCAAATTGAATGACCTAACCCTGAGTGAGATGGGCTACAACAGTACAGGGGTAAGCAAAGCCAGAGTGTCTCTACATAAAGACTTTAGCTTTTGTGGATACTGGGAAGATCCCCTTCACCAATTCTGCCACGGCATCAGCTTGGTTAGAGGTAGACGCCAAGCATACATGGCCAGGCTGTGGGAACCTCTGAACCCTGCTGAATGTGCATAAAATCCTAATCTGGCCCTCAGCAAAGAAACCCAGCCCTGCTTTCTTGCTCTTTCTCTCCTGTTTGTGCAAGCAGTCCCTGAAGTCATGATTCAAAAAAGTGCATGAGCAGGTGAGTTCTGGCGCTATGCTTCAAATAGCTTTTCTGAACAGGGAAGCTCTTTTGAACTGGGACATGAATCCATGAGCTTTTCTGGGCAACAGCTGTTCTGTACCTCTACAGCACCCAAAACCAGAGAGCTCTGAGCACCAGCGAGGGACTCTGGGATCCCCAATACAAAGGATTAAATGGTCAGAAAAAACTGAATTCAGTTTTAGAAAACATCTATGAAGTTCAGTTTTATAATGATAGACAAGCTGCATTCACTAACACTTGTGGTATACTTTGGGTTCATGGCATTTGAGGATCTTGACAGTGTTAGGAACAGCAACTGCTGCAAGTTTGAGTGGTCTTCCACTCCATCTTCAAAGAACGATGGATATATATATATTCATAATGGATGTTTTCTGTGTGAGAATTTGGATCCATATGACCCTGTGTCACCCTTCTTAACTGAATAATTCGGGATGTGGAAACAGGTAGCTGTGGACAAGCAGCCATTACTTAATTTCTATTAAAAAGTTAAAATATGCTTCCTATCCTTAAAAGAAAAAAAAAGGCAGTGGAAACAGATTGAGATTACTTTTTTTTTAATTAAAAGAAGCTGTTGACTTGTGTACTTGGATGTTCCTGCTGAGATGACTAGCTTTTGAGTTTTAATTCACTGCACATTTTTTGTTCACTTTTTTCCAGATTCTCTTACTGAACTTTGCCCTGTGGGTGGAACTAGTGTTAGCCTTGTTAGAGCATCTAAAACCTCTAATTATTGGAGAAATGGCTTTCAGTGGATGAGAATTATCAAGCCAGCTCCTGTGTATGTGTTGGCTTTTTTTTTTTTCCCCCCTAGGTGTGGATGTGTCTACTTAATTTAAACAACAGGGAGCATGTAAGTGTGGCTTGATTGGTGTGTCTGCATTACCGGTCTAGTGTAGCAGAATGAGGTGTACTTGTATGTGTGTATGCTTTCATCTTGTGTATCCACTCCTGTCCAAGAAGGCTCAGAATTGTTTTGTATTATTTGGTGTATTGTTATTTTGCAACTGAAATGAAGTAACATGGAATTTTTTTAAAAGGCACATAGTAACATGGAGCCACTGGGACCAGTTAGTCAGTGAATATGGAAAGGTACCAGCCCTAATGATGACAGGGAAAAGTTCTTTATGGGATCTGGGAGCAAAAGGCAGGGAACAAATGGATACAGCCTGCAGAGGCACAGGATGGAATTCATCAGGGAAACAGGGCTTGCAAATAATTGCATATGCAGTTGTTAATGTCTCGGGTCATTAGTTAGGGCCTGCTGTCCCATCCTTTTTGGGTGAAGTGCCTGCAAGAAGGAAAAAGAAGGTTGCATGAACTAAAGAGAGATAAAGAAGCGACACAAAGGGTGTAACAGCATTATAGAGTAGTCTGGAAGAATGAAAAAGAGGGGGAAGTATTCTAATGGAGGCATCTATCTGGATTCTAGCTATTTGCAGTCAAGCAGTTATTGGCGAGATGTTTAGTGTATGTGTGTGAAAGCGAGCCTCTGGAATGTAAAATGGGGAGGGCAGTTTGGTGCCTTGTTTTCTTTTCCCAGCTGTCTATGAAGATGATAAGCTTTTGAGTCCTGTGGTCCTTGTAGTGTTGGGCATAGGAAAGCCAGGCAGGAGAAGACAGGACTGACTGGTTTAGGAGCAGTATTGAGATACTGTCCAAAAGTACAGTTCCTGGTGTCTGCTGCAGGGAGCTGGAGGGTATCCTCCCCATCCTTAAAGCATGGCGCAGAGATGGTTGCTGGGAGGCTGCTACAAAGGAGCAGGACAAACTGAACTGCTAGGGCAATCCTATAGGCTTGTGCAAAGATGTCATTAGAGTGCTGCAGAGAGGTGGTGAGGGCTGCACAAACAGCAAATACAGGAATGTGTGTGTGCGTGCTGAGGACTTATTCTTGCTCCCACTGTGGCCGGTAAGGGAGCTCTGGTGCAGTGGAAAATCCTCTTGCTGTTGCGGAGTCAGTTGGGCCCTGCTGAAGCTCCGAGCAGCACGGTGTTGGTGGCTGTACCTAAGGGCAGGGATGGCAGAGCCAGCCGAGCCATGGCACGAGTTGCGTGGTGCAGCTGGGTGCCGGCTGGATCATCTGTGTGCCCCTGGAGTTGTATTGACCTGGTGTGGGATGCTATGCTGGGCCCCAGAGACAGACAAAGAAATTGCAGGACACACCGTGTAGCATTGCGTGGTGTTATGGGCTAGCCAAGGTGGAGGACCACAGCTCTGCCCTGCGTTGGAGCACACGGTGACCTCGACAGTCTTCAGGAGGGCCTGATGGGGAAGGGCAAGGACCACGGGCTGCCTTTGGGTGGCTGGGTAGGACGGGGTCAGCAAAGCACTGCCGTTTCTTCACAGAGGAGATGCAGACAGCTCCCTTCACACAATGCTGGTTCTGTGGTCTGTGGTGAAATAGAAAGGATGGAAGAAAGAAGCTGGACTCTGCGCAGGACCACACTCAAAACTGTCAAAGTCGGCTCTGGCTATGGGGCTGGAGCGCAGCCCAGGTCGGCAGAGTCACACCCCTTTCAGAGCTGAGTATGCAGAAGGAAGGGGGTGTAGAGCCGGATCAACAAGGAAAATCTCCGTGGGTAAGGAGGAGATCTCCAGTGGGAGCAGAGAGGCTGCTCAGCAATTCTGCTTCAGGAACAGGTGTGAGTTTGTGCCTGTCTCATTTGCTTTGTTGTTACTCAGAGAGTAACTTCTCTTTCATTTGCTTCCCAGCATGCTCTGATTTTTTCCATCTATTACTTTGTTTAAAAACTAGCTTGTGTTGCTTTGGCCCTGATTGGTGGTTGCTAGGTCCCAGCTATCTGGCACAGCACTGCTTTCCTCTCCTTCTGGTTTCCCAAGGCCACAAGCCAATGTTTCAAAGTTGGGAGCTTAAGGCTGAACTCCAGCATCTGCAGTTTAGGCACAAAAATAACCCTTCAACTGTTGCATCTCTGAAGGTAATTAGCTGGTCTGAAACAGAAACTGATTCTTTGGGTGCCCAAGTCTGAGTACTGGGGTCTGCCTTCTCTGTGGCTGGTGTGTAAGGGAAAATCAGGCCAGTGCCTTTAATGGCTGTTTCTAACTCAATTTTGGTTGCCAGTTTGAGACTTTAATACGCAGAGCTCCTATTTGTGCTGTTGCTTTGGCTGTGCCATATGCATAGGCTTGGATGGCGATACAATGACAGCAAATCTCTGAGCTGGCCTTGCAGAGGGCAGTTCAAATAAGATGGCCCATCAATTCTGTTCTGTAATGTTTGATTTATTAAAGCATGGAAACCTGTGGCCATCTCGGCACTGAACACATGCCCACAGGAATCAAAGAGAAACAATCTCAAAGAAAGGGAATGAACTCTTCTCAACAGCATAAATTGCAGCAAGAAAAATTGAGGCTGGACATCAGGAAACATTGCTGAACAGTAAAAATAGTGAAGCACTAAAATAGATTGCTAAGGGAGTTTGCAGAGTATCTGTCACTGGAGATTTTAAAGAACAGATTAGACAAATGGCTTGGAAGGATTGAGCCTGTTGGATGGATGGGGGGGCTGAGAGAGGTCTTCATTTACTCCCTGTTTCCCACGGTTCCTTCATCAGTGTCATGGCAGCCTGAACTGCCCTTGTGGTGGGCAGGGCAGCGGGTGCATTTCTCCCTGTGCCTGGCTGAGGCTGTACAGAGAGCTTAACCTCTGCTTGGCACAGTCTGGTTCTGGGGCATGCAGACCCCTGGAGACAGGGAATTTGGGGTTACCTTGCTCTTTCTTAGTATCTTATTTTTAGCCCTTGGACCGCTGAGGGGTCTGTGCCAGGTATTGACAATAATACGTGAGCAGTAGGCCTGGGCTGCTACAAACTTAGGTTTAATTCATAGCTCTGCCAGAGATCTCCCATGTAGCTTTGGGCAAGTCATATTGACCCCTTGAACATGGACCAAACTTTAAACAACAAGTAGAGGCACCCATGTTAGGGACTTGAGATAAGTTATGTTCTTTTACAGTCCACGGATGATTGAGCTAGTGGTGATAAAGTGGAAAAGATCTTGACTTGTATCCCATGATTCTTGAGAACGAAAGCAGGGCCAAACTTTACAGTAATAAACCAGTTTGTCACTGTATTAACACCTCTGCACCCCTTCTTGTACATGCTGGGAGTGGTTCTGCTCTCCATGATATGCAGTCCTTTCTTTTCAAGCAGGTTTTATATAAATTGGGATGGGTGTTATATGAAAATGTTATACCTCAAGACTTTCAGGACCCTGGAAGGAAAAAAAATACTTTTGGAAAATTACATATTTCTGACTAGGGCATGATAAATTTTTGCTGTTTAGGAAGATGAGAGATTAAAATTGCAAAACAGGCAGCAAAGGAGCAAGTTGGTGTGCATGGCAGGGTTGGCTGGGTCTCCTGACTTCAGAGAGACTGTGTGAGGGAATCAGCAGAGAAACAGAGCTCGTTCATATTCAGAGAAGTCTAAGAGCCTGGCTATGGCACGGCTGTGGTCTTCATTTGCAAGTGTAGGATAACAGCAATCTCTTAGCATGCAGTGCTGAGCCTGCTTGTGTCTATAGTTATTTGACTTACGAGTGTTTTCCCTTGTCTTTGTAGTGCTAGGAGAGTGCTGAGAAGACTGAGGGGCATATATTTGTGTCCTTTCACTGTCTGTTTTAATCTACAAAATCCCTACAAAGATAAATTTTGGAGTGAGTTGAACAGTAGGTTACAGATGAAAAACCAATTTACAAATATATAAGCATGGGGAGAGGGAAAGGAGAGAAATGCATGGGTCACCTGGTGATCTGCTAAGTGCTGGAGTGTACTATAGAGCTTAAGGATCAGATGTGTGATGGGGTAACTTCTGACTTGTCCTCCCTTTAAAAGGAAAATCACAGGGTGTTTTATTTGATCTGGAGAGACTGCGTTCTCTGTCTTAGAGGGCTGTGTTAGCACTCTCAGTGTACAAAGCACAAATTATGTCCTCCCTGTCTAAGAAAACCACTTCTGTTCAGCCTTTGCTGGTCTGCTGGATCCCTAAGGCCAGGTTTTGCTATATAAAGCAGAAGACATCATTGTGTTTTATTTCAGACTGAAGTACATTCTCGGAGAGATAGCTGACACATTAACCTGTCAAGCATCCTTACTGCGATGGTGTTCAGTTGTATATCCAGGCCTTCAAATGGGGAAAAAACCTTTGGAAAACCTGGGTTATAATCTCCAGGACTGCAGCGAGAGGTAGATGGGTGATTTGGTCAGGTCAGAGTCTGGTTTGAGATGTGAAGCTCTGGCTGGGTCCTAAGGGTGGGCTTGGAGCAGGGTGGCAAGGTGGCAGCATGGTATCCCCATTTCACAGGGGGATGGATTGGCTGGTCCCGAGTCACTTGAGGACATCTCCAGCAGATGCCAGGAGCTGATTCTGCACCTCCAGGGGCCTCTCCCTTTTCCCACTCAGTAGGAGCTTTGGGGACCGAGCTCACCTCGCAGAGGAACTGGGGGACCCCTTACCCATGTCCTAAGCCCTCCTCAGGGTAGTGGCAAACGGGGTGCCAGGCAGCAGTCCTTTCCTTCCCCTGAAGCGTGGCCCTGGCAGCTCCAGTGCCTCCGTTACTCTGGCAACAAACTGCGATCAGACAGCACCAAGCAGCTGAATTCAGCCCCTTGTTCCAGGAAAAATGCTCTCATTGAGGCTGAGCTGGAGCAAAACCCTCCTGCCTTTATTCTGCTGAATGACACCAACATCCATTCGTGCACTTATTAGTTAGTGCGTGTGTGGTGGGGAGCACGGGAGGAGGCGCCCCGCAGAGACGGAGCGGTGGGCACAGCCGAATCCTAATCAGGGCCACCAAGTCGCTCGCCCCGTGCCATAGCCCCGGTGTTTGGAGGTGGCCAAGCTGCAGCGGACATGGAAAGGAGACGAAGGCTTGGGGAGGCGAAAGTGCAAGAGAAACTGGGGATGGGTAGAGGGGGGAGATGCTGGCGAAGAGGTAAGAGCAGGGAGACCCGCTGACAACACCAGGAACTGTCACTGAGACGGAGGGCTCGACGTAAGCGGGAGATGGAAATTCTGCCCTCATCCCGCCAGAATAAAGAAAGTCTTGCAAAGCACTTCTCTCGCTCTGCCTGTTTGTCGGCTTACAACGGTAACAAAGGCATTTGTGGCACTGGGGATGTGCTGCTTCTCTGGGATTGAGGGAGCTGCCCAGAATGATAATTGGGTCCTTTTTCATTTTTTTAGGAAGCTAACAGGCTACTGCACAAAGTAATTAACTGGACAGATGGATACAGCAGAATTTGTCAACGTCGACAGCAACAATAAGGCACATTTTTTTTAAAGGCCTTGTGTCAGCAGAAGGAGAAGGGCTCCAAGTTGGGGCTAGCTTTCAGGGAAGCAGCTAAAATAAATGAGATTTTAAAAAATTAATAATCTTTATAGCTGCATATGATGCAGGTGTCTGGTGATGGCTGTGAGGATGGCCAGAAGATGGACGGGAGAGCAAAAAGGCCAGGATTTCAATATACCTCCTTGCTTGTCTGTATATTTCATTTTGCCTGTGCAGAACATCCCCCCTTTGTGTACATAAAGGTGTAGTTTCTCACCAAATGTGTGAGAGGAATGAAAAAACATAGTTGTTGCAGTACCAAATCCAACCAATGTGTTTTTTCGATTGTTACCTATACTCTGGGACTGTCAGATCTATTTCAAGTTGTTTGTAATGGGTGATCCAAATGCTTATTTTGCTCCTGCCTGGTAGAGTTTGGTTAAAGAGGGAAGGCATGTGTTTCCCCCACACTTGCTAACCAATCTTTTCAAATGCCTGGGTCTTTCCTGTGCAACTTGTCAGTCTTCTCAGTTCTTGCCATTTGCTGGTTTCTTGTGGCAGTGAGCTCCACAGGTTTAATTATGTGTGGGGTGTTCTTCACTTTGTGTTGAAGAAATGCTGGTCACTTCCTACAGCAGCAGCCTCCCAGCTGATGGCCTGTCAACGTGATACCAAAAACACCAAAGCGGAGGGCATAGCTGTAGCCAAGCAGCTCATGCAGACCTTGCTTGGGCACCTGTGAACTGTGCTGCGTTGTGCAATTAGTCTGACCTAAACAAGAGCGAAGAACTGGCGTTGATTTGTAGCGGGTTACGGCTCTGTGCTGATGTCGGTCCGTCCAGCAAGACTTGGGAGCATGTTGTCCTCCAGCATCAGCATCCCAGGAGACGTGTTAAAAGTTAGGCGAGAAGCCCGTTTTCCCTGACAACTCGGCGTATATCGTCAGAACGTCCATCCTCCAGATGAAATACCATAGACACCGGGAAAGAACCTGGGCCAGCAAACAGGCTTTGGGGCTCGGAGGCAGCTCCAGCCCTGTTCGCCCCCGCGGGCGGCTGGAGCTCTGTCCGTGGTGCTGGGCTCGCCTGGGGCCGGGGCGGCCCGGTGCCTGGGGGCGACCTTGCCTCATGGTTTGGGGTTGGTTTGCTTATTTGTTTGCTTATTTGTTTGGGTTTAGCAGCATAAATGCGTGTCCTTGTTAGGGCTGGAACAGTGCGGTTTTACGGCATGGGTGGTACGGTAATGTCACAGTAAGCGCAAAGTCGCTGCAAAGATTTTGATGCTGCATCCAAGGAGAACGTCTCCCTCGTCACCCACGGGCTCTTCCTTTTCTTTAATGAGCAGGCAGGAATTTGGACAAGTTGTACCGACTGCATAAGTGGGGGCATATGGGGAAAGAAACTGCTAAAAACTGGCATTGTGTTAGCGTGGCAAACTTTATTAGGGAGAGAGCGTGAGTGAAACATGGGAGGCGAGTGGTGTGCACTGTCTCCTGAATTCCTAACGACCCCTGCCTGGCTGAAACACCTCTCTCTGGCAAAGGGAATGTAAAGCGTTTGACACATCAAACCCTGTCAGGGAAACAAGGAAAAGCGGTGTGGAGGAATCTTGCCTAAATCATGCTTGGCTAATCAAGTTAACTGTTTTATGGGATTGTGATTAGAGCTTTCAATACATTGATGGCAGAAGCAGCTGTCATATGGTTTGTGCTTTGGATTTCCTTTTTCTTCTCCTTGTAGATATACCCTGCTTTCCCTCCCCTGAGAATGATTTCTTTTTTTTTTTAAAGACATTACATTGGAAAAAGTTTGGTTTTCAATTTTTTTAATATGAAAAAAAAAAAAGTCCTGTCTTTCCCCCTTGGGGAAAAAAAAAAAAAAAAGAGGAAAAAGAGAAGCATCATGATTTCCTGGGTTTGGATGCAACAGTTTGAGTTATTGTTGAAGGTTTGGTTTGGTTTTTTCCCTGCCCAGTGGTAGGACTGAAGAACTTTATTCTGATCTAAGTTGTATTGTCTTCACTAGTTTTGGAGATGAATTGAGGGTTTCTCTTACTTTCCACTTTCATTAGTTGAAACAGCTGTTTGCAATTAGGGGATGTGTTGTGCTGACATGCCAGGGATTACATATCCTCTGCAGAAGCAGGGCAGGGTAAGTAGCACTAGCATCCCCCTCTTGTCCTGTCGGAGGATTTTGGCTGGGGTCTCATGGATGAGGTGGGGCTCTGCTGGAGTTCAGTCCTCTGCTCTGTTGCTGAGTTTCCATGTGAGCAAAGAATTTGTCTTTTTCCATGTAATGCAGCATCTGCATGCAGACCTGATTGCTACAAGATATGCTTGAGTTCTTGAGTTCAAAGTCATTCAGACTGGGCACTTGCAGGGATAACGGGAGAATGAAAACTGAGAAGAGCAAGTATTATGCGATCAGATTTTTTTTTTTTTTTTTTTAAGGATAGAAATCATTCTGATGCTGGACATGGCAAAGGCCTCCCTCAGGACAGGTTAATTGGTTTTCCCTTGCAACTTGTTCCAAATCTTCCGGTTTGGTCAGAGACGAGATCTAGGACTGGGCATGCCAGTGTTCTAATTTTGTGGAGCAATTTATAAATTTTGATGGTGATCTCTTAGCTTCTAGAAACTGAGATCCAGCAAACTCATGGGCTCCTAGACTTCATATAAGCAGCAGGCAAAGAAAACAATCTCAAAATCCTTTCCAGCTTTGGTAGCTGTAAAACCAGCTTTACAACAAACTGTGTGTTGTGGATGAATTGTCTCCAATTAGACTAACTGCTTGTTCTTCTTTTATGGGAAAAGCCTCCAGCCATTTCTGGGTGGCTTTACTGTTAAAAGCAAGATGATGTGAACAGGTGAAGTCCCATTTATCTGAAGGCTTTTTCATAGGCAGAGGGATTGCTGGGAGCACAATACTAGTGTTGCATCCCTTGGATTTTTGTGCTTTATGCCAAAATGTTCAGGTCACTGATTCATAAGATAAAAGACTCCTGACTTGAACATAACAGCTCTGCTACAAACTGCTTTAGTTCATTATAGTTGGGTAATTAATAGATGCTCTTTCAAATCTGCTGAAGCTCAGAGCTGTCAGTCAGGGAGCAGGGGGAGGTTGTGAGCCTTTCTGCATAACGGAGGACACAAACCAAAGCAGAAAACTGTCCGTGTTCGTGCAGAGGCCAGGCATGGCTGATCTGGAGGCAGCCTATGCTTGTGGCACTGCCTCGGTCCTGGCGATGCCAGCATGAGTTGAAACTGGTCCTGGAGCTGAAGGAAGCGTACATCTTCCCGGGCTCTGCTCCAGAGCGCCTGGAGCAGGGGGAGGGTGACTGGTGTTGCGAGCATTGGGTTGGAGGAGGGAAGCAGTGGTCAGAGACACGAGCATACGTACATAGTACCCTTGATGGGCTGCTTCTTCCATAGCAATGGACTTTTTCTTGCAGTTCTGCTGTTTGCTGCACCTTTTGCCAGTAGCAAATAGATAACAAAGGAATGGAAATATACTAAGGAAGACAGAGCAAGTCAGTGGCAGCATCTGGAATAAACCTGGGTCTGTCCTTTGACACCTTTTCTGGGTGAAAATGTGGAGGAGTGTAGCCCAGTAGGAGAGAAGGGCCAGGCTGGACATCAGCATCCAGGCAGAGGGGAGAGGTTCTGAGCAGTTATTACAGGAAACTTCTTCAAGCCATTGAAGTGGAAAGGGAAAGCAGTAAAATTTTATATGTAAAAATATATGAATAGTATAATCAACTGGAGTATTAGCTTGTATTAGCAGGCTAGAAGTACTGCTGTGTCCCTGAATTGAGGCGCTTGCCTTCTAGGTCACGGGAACAATTGCACTGGGGAGAGGAGGCAAATGCGGGTTGTGTCCCCGCTGCTTGTCAGCCCCCTCCCTCTCCGTCTGTTCTGTCAATTTGTGTGCAAATATAGGGCAGGGATAGCTGCTGACCATGAGCATGTTCGGCACCTTCCTCAGAAGGGGCTCCCCTGGCTTGCTGTGCTGGAAGCCCATTACCTTGTGGTCTTGTCCCTGTGGGCAGAGGAACGTCTTCTGCCTCAGCCTGGGGCTGACCCAGCCACAGAGCACATGTGACACAGAGGATCCCGAATTATCCCATCTGCCTCCTGCTCTGTGTAGGCTTGAGTAAACCCGTGAGAGTTGGAGGAGGCTCCAAAATGGCAAAAATACATACATGGAAAAATAGTTGCAGTTTTGGAGATGAAAAACAAAAGTCACATTCCTCCTTCTCACGGCCTCTTTTCCCTTCTGTCCTTTTTTTTTTCTGTTGTTTCTCCCCGCCCCCCCCCCCCTCTGGGACGCGTTTTTTTCTCCAGTAACCCCTAACAAAGGAGATGATAGAAGCTGAGTGTGTTACTTGAGGGGCTTGTGGGAAAAATTGGAAACTTCTTGGTGAGGGGGCTGAATTGCAAAAATCACCAATTTTTGGAAGAAGGCCATTCTCTTGACAAAAACTATTTGAGAAATTCTTCCCGGCTCTAGCTATAATGTGTTTTGGCCACCATCCTGTGTAATCACAGTTCATTATTTCTGAAGCACGGATGATGCCTCATCTGAAATATTCCTCACATGAGGAACAATTATGCTTCAGTCAGGCGGCAGCAGAGACCTGCGCTCCCCCTCTGACCCCACCAGCAAGATGCGATGGCTCCCCGCTACCCCGGACCTCTCAGCTCTGCAGGCAATCTGGGAACAATCTGATGGCTCGATAAAACATGGCATGCTTTGCTTGGTGGAGATTGGGCTTTGCAAGATTTCAGGGTCACAGGGATGCTATCAAACCCCCTTGGTCATACCTGCATCGTGTTGTAGCAGAGCATGGGCTGGCCAGAGCAGCGTGGCTATTGAGCTTGTGCTTTGAAGCAACAAGGAGCTCTGGTTAGACCTGGCTCTGTTGCAGACCATGGCTACTGTCTTTCCCCACCTTGCTGCCACCTTCCTTCCTTCTCATATGAAGCTCTTGGAAGGTTTAGGAGCTGATCAAAGTGAAAAAAAAAAAAAAAAAATTAAGGCATGTGGTTCTGCCCTGTTGCTTTGAAGCAGGAGTGTTCCTGCCTCTTTCCCCTCTGCCCCTTTTCCTGCTGTCACCTCCCTCTGTCCCAGAAAGGCCTCCGGCTTCTGCTGTGCTCCTGGCTGTCCTCCGGTTCCCCAAACCCAACTGGACGCACCTCTACCTGGCTGGGAGTGTGGCTTGCCTGACCTCTGCCTCTGCAGCAGGGCCAGAGTAGAGTGAAGACGTAGTTTTTCTTTGACTCTTGGTGATGGGTTGATTATGCAGTTTAAAGCTCCTTTTATTTCTTCTCCTTGAAGCAGACATGAGCATTTTGCAAATGTTTTGAAGTGCCAGTGACAGCAGTACAATACTGGTACCGTTCTATTTAGTTGCTTACTCTACCTCTCCTGCCTCCCCCTCCCCTCAGCCTCCACTCCTCCCTGAACACCTGCCTTTTATCCAATTTAATTTTCACACCTCCTCCTGCTGCTGCTGTCCTTGCCAGTTATCTCTGTGGTTATGCAGTGAGTGTCTCTTTCCTTTATTGGAGTGATTGCCTTGAAGACTCCCATCCCATCCCGAACTGGCTTCCATGGGCCCGGCAGATCTGGTCCTAGAGCTGACTCTGCTGCAGCTTCCCTCTGTCCTGGGGGAAAACACCTCGGATCCCCACAGTACTGAAGCATAAGGTTAACTTCAAATTTGTGCTGAAGTCATGTTGATTTCAATATAAACAAGTCCCTTTGTGAGTTTGGTCATCTGTGTGTTACCACCACACCTGTACTGTGGAGAAAATGGCACATTGCTCCTCTGCCTCTGCAGAATTGTCTGGTTGTTGCTGGCCAGTGTAGCTGCTGTTGCAAAGGCATCAGTCTGGGTGCTGATTACCCTGTTTGGGAAGGAGAAGAAACTTTATTGCTAAGACATTTTTAACAGCTCTCTTTGAAGCTTCAATTGTGAATGTGGGGAGAGTGGTTAGCATGGGTTTTCTTAGTGTGGCATAGCCACTTCCATTTCAGCCACGGTACCTCACAGTTCTCTCAGATATGTACATCTCTTCTTGATGGCAGTGACCATCAAGTCAATAGTCACTTTAGCATGGTTTCATTCCTGAGACATCTGTCTGCTTTTAGGCAGGCCGCTCTGTGTTTGTTCTCTTCCTTGCTCCTGCTAGCCCTGCAGAGACAGCACAGCAGCTGGAGAAGTCATCATCTGCTCTGGCTCGGGCATCACCAGAAGTGCTAATGAAGTCTCAGCTGAAGGGCCAGGCAATTGCACTTCTATATCCCCCAAACCAGAGCCAGATTCTCCTGGGCTCAGTGGCCTCACAGGACGCATTTGGTCTGCGTGATCTTTATGACTCATAATGACCAAAAATGAGAGGACCCAGCATGAATCTTCAGCTCCCATCTGAGTTTGCAGGATTGGCAGTTAAGAAGAGGAGAGAGTGAGAGCATGATGTGCTCTTAACGGAGAAATCTGGGCTCATTTGGTCAGAGTAACTAATGTGCCAACAGGGATGCTTGCTCTACCATTCCATTTTTCAGACTGCTGTTACTTTTTTAAACAGGGTTGGGAAGGCAGAGTCTGAATAGCAAGGCCCAGAAGGGCAGTGGGTTGTGCACAACAACCCTCACTTGAGGTGCTCAGAAATCCTCAACCAGAGGTTAATAACAAACAGGGTGCTCCTCACTAGATGAGAGACCTATTCCCTTTCAGTTTAGTGTCCAGTGCCACACTAGAGAGGATGCAGTAACTTGTCTAGGACTCTGCCTTGTCTCCACAGAGGATTTTTCCAACTCAGCTGGAACAAGGCTAGAAGAAATGGGAGGGAAATGTTGGCACTGCCCTGTGAAAATGTGCAGGACCTCATAGCCGTTGGCCTCGAGGTACAGGTGTAGTACAGAAGAAGGAAAAAGACTCAAAGCATGACAGTTATGTCCATGTACCCCCTTTTAAAATGGATAACTGTATCCCCCAGGTATTTCTGTAAGTACTGTTTTTGCTCTGTGCATAATATTTAGCACTTGCATGAAATAATGTGATCTGGCCATCACTTGGACGTACCATTCTGGAGAGGACAGCAAGGATTTGTAATTTGCTGCTGCGGACAGAGTGGCATAGAGGGTGACACCTCCAGGGACGGAGAGGCACCCTGGGCAAGCGTCCAGGACTGCTGTCTCTCCAGCCCATTGCCACTGTTACTAGTAATCTCTGTCATTACCTTGCCTTGCCTTGCCTCTACTGAGATCTGAGCTAGTGTGATTGCAGCAGGGCAGCTAGCACACATGTGCTGCATACTACCAGTAACGCCAGGATAGTTGCCTACTCAGCCGAAATCTCTGTGTGAATGTGTCTGCGGCCCCATGCTGATTTATTCAATAAAGGATGCAGTCGGAGATGATTATGAGGGACCTTGATCAAAAAGACAGAGGTTATCCTAACTGGGAGGAAGAAAAGATGGCGCCTGCACAGCAGGACTGTCTGCAGCTGGTAACCTGCCTTACATCTCCAGAGTGCCCTTTCTAACTGAGGAAGCGGGGAAGGGGGAAAATTGCCATCTTTTTTTGCTAGGATGAAAAGAAAGCGAAGTATGAACGGTCATAATTTAGTGGGCTCCTGGGTAAATTTGTATTTCATTCCGATTATTGAGTGCATTTCCTAATTGCAGCAATAAAAAGGAATAGTCCATCTTCTAAATGCAAACGGTAGTGCTGATTGTTATTTAATTAGTTGATTCCAGTGGTCGAGGGGTGAGCTTGGAATTACAATTGCAGCTTGTATTATTTCAGTGAGATTGCCGAATTAATTAGGAGAACAATGGGATTCTTCATTGTTGACATCTTAAGAACTTGTGACAATAACTTTTAAACTGAAGGAATAATAAAAGGCCATAATGGGTGGTTCTCCTGACACACAGAGCGCTGCAGAGAGACACGAGGGAACTGTAGTCCCCCCATCCCCTTTTTCCTCCTCCACTGCCCTTCCCTGTTGTAGAAGACAAGGTGTTTCCAGGGAACTTTCTAGCCTTGCTAAGGAGAGCATCGGAGTAGTGTCGTAGGAGAGAAGGAGCAGCTCTGCCACTCTGCAGCCATGCAGTTAGGTGTGCTTGGAATAGCAATAGCTACAGTGGGCTCAGCGTCAGGTGCCAGAGCAGAGCTCGCCGTTGGGATGACACGAGACAGAGGAGTCTTACAGCAGGGAGGGAGGATCAGTGTGCGTCTTGCTTGCCAGCATGCAATGCTCATCTTCATCATGCTTTCCCTCTCCTCCGTGGATGTGTCGGACCTAGGGAAGGTCAGGCTCTGGGCAAGGAAACCTAGTGTAGGACAGTGATGCTGCGATGGATGGTGCTGGTGCAGAAGGCGACCTGGTCGCTGTGTGACTTTGCTCTTCGTGGTGCCAGGGGGCACGAGGCTGCTGAAGCTCCTGTCTGCTGTGGACCGAACTGCCCTGGGCTCACTAGCTCATCCGCAGTTTGCCAGGCGTGCGGGAGGACACTCTGAAACAGCGTGCAGCGGCACAGTGGTTGCAGTACTTGTGTGGGGTGATTGTGTTAGCATCTGAAGAGGTTCGCTAATGGGATCTGGAGACCAAACCCTACATGATAAGACAAGTTCACAAAAAAAATTCCTTTTGCTGCATTTGATGTGCAAGGTTTCCTCTATGATGAGCAGACAAAAATGTGTGGATGGATCATTCAGGCAAAACCATCAGGAAAGACAAGGTAATTTAAAGTCAAACTTGAGTTGCTGACGTGGGTTAATTCCTAAGTATTGTGGAAAAATAGCCTGTGGTATTCATTGTCACACAGTATAATTGAAGCTGAGAATAGATATTTATGTGGCTTATCAGACTTTTTACGGAGTTGTAAGTATAAAAGCATAAATGAATAGAAAGTTATAAATTCTTATGCTTCAGGATATGACCTAACTTCTGCTTAATGAGAGCTGAGCAGAAACTTAAACTCAGGACAAGCTGTCTCCCCTCTGCCTTTGCACTTTCTTCTCAAGCACTCGGTGCTGGCTGCTGTCAGGCCCTCACAGCCAGACCAAAGAGACCACTAGTATGTCCCAAGGGAGGCTGGGCCCGTGTTGGGAAGTGTTATGTTCAGCTTAATGATCTGCTGGCCCTCCACCCCCGAAGGTGCTGCCTTTCAAGGCATCCTACTGTGATCATTTTGTACAACTGAGGAAAAATCAGGAAAATCACACACCCCATTCTCATTGCTGTACCGATTAAGGATGGTTTGCATCCATGTCAGTGTATCAGTCAAGAAAATAAGGTCTTGCCCTCTCTCGCCATCATCCAGACACACTACCTGGGAATGCAGGCTTTTGGGAAAGCACATTTCCCTTAGGGCTGCTAATGACCTGCAAAAAAAACTATTCTTGAAGTGAAAAACATAGAAGTCTTTAAAAACTGAGGCAATGTACAAGTGTGTCCATGAAAGTGATGGGCAAGAGGCATTGAGGTTTCACTCTGAAAATGTTGGCTTTATTGTTTTTTCTCTCTTTTTTTTTTTTGTTATTGAAAATGTGTTTCATATAATGGCCTTTTGGCTGGTTTATTGTGATGTGGCTTTTATTGTAGCTGACTGAGTATTTGTGGGGATATTACAGCCTTGAAGTAGAAGAAAACACAAAACATGTGTTTCTCAAAATACATGGGGGGCTTTATTATGTTAAAGTAATAATCTTTCCTGACCAAACTTGGCTCCCTCTTTCATGGGTGCTCTGCAGAGAGTTGTTCCTTTCTTAGGTCTGTCTTTGCATTGTCAGGATTAATTTTTCGGAGGGAGAAGTCTTCATAAGCTAAGTGTTATCCACTCCTTCCTTTTTAGACTGATGAGGTTAGATATTTTTTTTTTCCTCTCTCCCCTGCAGAAATACCGTGGCTTGAATCTACTATGTTGCTCACTTTCTTCCCTTCCAGGGCCTGCTACCAACCACTCTGTTTTCCTCTCTCCTTTTATATGAGTTTTTTGTGTTGATCGGAAGTACTTTGAGGTAGGCTGCTTTGTGGGAATTTGTAGGGCCGTCTTAGATGGAGGGGAGCACATGAAAGGCTAGGGTGCCTAGAGTAAAGCTGCTGGAATGGCTCCAGTGGTCCTGGGGCCACCTGGCCGGCTGTAGCAGCAGCGTCGGGGCTTTTGTGTCCCTCTCTGCTCCCTCAGGGCTGTCTGAGCCGACAGTGCATGGAGCTGGGAACCCCTCTGCCTGGTCTGCAGGTGCCAAGATGGGCAGCACTGAACAGAGTGAGATGGAAAATGGTGTGAATGAATGATATGGTAAATATTCAGATGTTTATCAGGGTGCTCCTTCATAGGCGTTTGTGTTCATCTACTTAACGTCAGGCAGAAACGTATCCCCTACTTTCACAACTGCCTGCCTTTCTTCCCCTCCTCTCTCCGGCTCCTGTATCCCTCTAGCCCTCTCTTTGGCATGGCTTAGCTCTCCTGCTCCTGGCTCATCCCAAGGGCTGTATTTCGCCTGCTGGCAAGACCTCTTCACTCTGGCTGTGCTTCAGCCGAGATTTTAGCCAGGCATGAGTAACTGCCTGTATCTCAGCGTAGCCAGGAGCTTAATGAAGGAGAGCTATGCCACAGCAGAGCCTGAGCTGCCGGGAAATGGGGCAGCGTGTGCAGCCGTGGCCCCAGAGGCTGCAGCCACAGCCAGGACATCCTCCCAGTATCCTTGCCCCGTGGCAGCAAGCATCCCCTGCGATAGGGGAGGAGGCTGGCTGCTTTTTGGGGTGTGGGAGCTAGGAGGAGGGGGTAATGTTGGGGGCAGGAATGGGCTGGAAATCTGCATGTGTCCCTGCAGGTTTCTTGGGAGGGCAGAGGGAAGGGCTGAGTGGGAAGGGTGGCGTGGAATGGAAACTGTTCAAGAACTGGGTGGGTGGGTTTGGGCAGACCTGAACCTGTCAGGTCTGTCACTTTCTCAACATCTTGGCAAGCTGCAAAATCTCCTGAGCCTAAACTGTGGTCCAGGAGCCAGGGAGAAAGTGTGTGCCCGTGTGTGTATATAGAGGGAGAAGATGGGCTGCAGTGGGTGGTTGGTGTGAGGGCATGGCAATGGGGAGCGCAAATGATGGAAAGAATACAATTTCCCTCATCCCCCTCTGGTTTTGATGTTAGAGTACTTCAAGGTCTGTTTGCTTGCATCAGAAGGAAGAAGCTTGTGGCAGTTTCTTCTCTTTACTCAAAATCGGTTTGAAGTACAGGGCAGAATAGTTCACGGTATCTTCTCTTTGTAGCCTGGCTTCCCCCATCTCCTGTCCCTTCTTCACTTCTCAGCCCGTTTTCTCCCCTTAGCTTCTACTTGTACCTGACAAGCAAATGTCTCCTCTCCCTCTCCGCAAGTACCTTTTCTTCATTCACTGATTTTTCTCTTCAGACTCCAGAACATCTCTAATCTCTCTTCCTGCACTGATAAGTAAAATGAGTTCTTCTTTTCCCCAGCCAGCAACAGCTCAACTTGGACAGGGCTGAAGGGCAGTTTTGCTCAGGCTGTGATTGACAGGGGATCTTTGGGATATTGTGGGCTGTGTTGATATATTTCCCTCTTTCCCCCTCCCTTCCTCAGAGAGTTTGCCACCTGCAGAAAAAAGGGCAACTGAGTTCTATTCCCAGAGTGCAAAGAGCAAGGGGAAGGAGACACCAACCTGACAGGGGCATGGGTGAGATCAGCCTTGCTGGCCATTGGTGGTCATGAGTCCATCAGCCAGGAGCTGGGGAGATAAAGAAACCTCAAGGGAGAGTGAGGTGGACTGGAGAGGTGAAGAAAAGAGAGCAGCAAGAAGGAGG
>NW_010973209.1:4617793-4683108 GCF_000737465.1 Haliaeetus leucocephalus | reverse complement strand
AAAAAAAAAAAAGGCACCCTGGAGATCTGGAAAAGAGCCAGAAAGAACAGTGTACAAAATACCAGGGAACTGACAGTTAATTTACAGCCTCCAGGAGAGGAAAGGGAAAAGGGAAAAAAATGTCTTTGTTGCAAAGAAGCAAGTGATATGGAAGAGAGTTGATGGTGGCGTGGAAATATGTGGCACCTTCCTGACTCCTAGGTTTTCTCCTCTTTATGCTACAGTAGTCCTAGTTGTCCTAGTCAAAGCAAATTGCATCTTTCTGAGCACCTGAGCGAAACCCTTGTCCAGGAGCTCTCCCCTGCCACCATGGGGAAGCTCTAGGTTAGACAAAGATAATGGAAGAAATACAAGAGCTGAAGCTGGACCCTGCACAGGAGGCTGTTCACAGTTACGGTGCGAAGCTGGGACTTGGGGTATCTGGTTTTGCTACAGATTGGATTTGAAGGGGTTCATCCCCCCTCAGTGGGCACCTGCCCACTGAGATCAAAGCGTGGGGAAGTATGGTGTCTTGTTTCTGTGTCTGCTTCTGGCCCTGAGAGGAACAGCACTTTGCTCTCTGGTCTGGCTTCAAGCTTTGCCTGGTGCCATTTTTTCCTGCCGCCTTCCTGTACAACAGAGTTTCTGGATTTGCTGAGCCTTTGCCCAAATACAGCCCAGGGTCTGTTCCTCAAGGAACCACTGGGAGTTGTGCTTGCTTGCCTCAGAGCTAAGGCTGACTTTTAACCTGTGCATCGAGTTCAGGAGTTGAGGGACAAAATGGATCTTGTGTATCCAGTGATGGAAAACCTTGCATTCTTCCTGAAGGTGGCAGGTGTCCCCAGAAGCAAGAAGCCTAAAGACAAGATGTGCCGAGGGGCAGAGGAGAGCAATCTATAAAAAATGCTATTTCTTTGTTCTTTGAGTTGAGAGTTCCCTACAGCTCTAAGCTGGAGTTGTTGGGCTGAGCAAGTTGTGAGGCATATGGTGACACACCTCACTTCATGCTGGTCCCTGCTGTTCCTACCAGGAAAGCATTGCTGGCAATTATGAACAACTGCTCCAGCACTGCCTGCCTCTCAAAAGGCTTCCTGGCAGCTGGATCTCTGTGGTCTCTGCTGCAGGACCAGTGCTCCCTGCTGGAGCGGCACCTGTTCCAGCCTTCCTCTTCCCAGGACCGGCTGCAGAGTTTGCCTGCACAGAATCGCTTCCCGCCTCCTTAGCTCCCCATCTCCCAGCTCTCTGGGACCACCAGCTGCTGGTCTGTTGATGTCAACTTATATGACCCATCAAAGCCAGCATGTTCCCCTTTACTGTAATTGCTGTTTGCTGAATAATGTACAGATTATTCGTGTTTTCGGCTTAGGTGCGGTGCCCTTTCCTGGGAGAATCCCCATTTAGGTTAATGGGGTGCTTTAAACTGGGTGAAACCGTGGTACTAGGGAGAGACTGGGATGCAGTGGAGATTCAGCTTGCTTAGTGCTAGAATTTGGGAGTTTGAGAGTAGCACAGAGGATGTGTCCAGGTAGTTCGTTCGCTGGCTGATGAGCCACTGTCTCCTTTGACAGGAATATAGATGCAATGGTTCTTTTTCACTCTGTCTGAAATAGCTTTGTAATAACAGTAGGAGTTGGAGAGGCATTTTTATTGATTAAACAATTGAGGCTATTTGTCTTTACAAAACCAAAAATATAGAGGTGTCTTTTGCTTCCTACGTATACATTGTACACATTTATTATATGCAGCAGTCTCTGTAATCAAGCTGATGTTTATGATGGACTGGTTTATAACACTGGGTTGAGGTGGTATAATGTGAACTGAAGTGCAAAGGAAACCTGATGTAAATATGCTGAATAATAAGGACTGGAGTCGAGGCAGCCTGTGAAGGCAGGGAGGGAGGGAGGCCAGGTGCTGGCTTCTGGCAGGAGATGTGTGATGTGAGCGAAGAATTACTTTTGAAATGTCTGCTCCTATGCTCTCTCCCAGCAATGCACCAGTGATTTCTAAGACATTGCTTTGATCAACCACCATTTCAGCTATTGGAAAATTTGTAGCTGCATCTGTCTCTTGACCCTTTCTGCCAATGGTACTGCATGATTGCAGAGTGTCAGTGTTTCTCTGAGGCTAAGGCAGGAGACATCTGTGGTCCGTGTATGTGTGCAGAGGAGGAGCATCTCTGATGCACACAGCTTAGGCTGCTCTGCCTTTGGCACACAGCTCCTCTTCTTTTGTAGCTTTTTCTGCCCTCCCCTTGTTTGGCTTTATCAGTTTCTAGGTGGTACCTGTGATGAGCCAGTCCCAGAGCATTGATACAGGTCTCATCTTTTTATTTGTGTGCTTGTACTAGCTCATATGTAACTGAGTGCTTGGGAATTATCTCTGACTGCATTTACTCTTACAGATTTTTTTTTTCCTCTTTTTTTTTCTTCTTTTCTTCCCTTCTCCAAGTGGGCACATGAGCATTTCTCTGCAAACAGGAGCGTGTGTGTGATGGAGCTTGGATGCCTTTAGGCATGTATGGACTTTCTGAGGTCATCCACTGAATATGGTTTGTGTAACCTTTCCCGGCAGTCAGATAGGAGAACTCTCTCGGCTGTGTGTCTGACTTTGCCCCCTAGCTTTGGGCTGGCAAAAGGGGCTTATTCTGGCAGACCTGCATTGCATTGGCAATAGCAAGTGTCCTTCAGGGGGCTGTGTTTCTTCTTTGTTTCACCCTTGCAAGCTCCCTTACCTGCCTTCCCAGGCAAGGAAGTGCAGTCCAGGGAGGGACCTGAGCCTAACCAGGAGTGAGGGAGTGGTTTGTCCAGATAGAAGTGAAGCAGCTTGAATTTGACTGAATTATTAAGTAAGTGATCATTTAAATTTCAACACTTGATGCTGGGTTGTTTGTGCCAGTTCTTTAGGGCTTCTTTAGGAAGCTGTGGCATACAGATTGGAGAGAAACCAGTTCAGCATGAAATGCCTTTGTAGGTGTGTTTGTTTATATGGTATCTTAAGTGCACAATATGTCTGTGTATGCCACAGCCACCTTCATCTTGAAGAAGTGGAGGGCTTGGCGGAAAACACTGTGTGTGTGGCATATATGTACGCGTTGCTCTGTTCTCTCTGTGTGATGTGTTGAAGGAAAATTGGATGTAAGCCTGGACAGGGACCTTATGAGACACGCAGTCCCTGTAATCACAGGTACCTGCCTTGGTAAAGCTTAGCAAGCACCATCTGAAAACTACTATTGTTTTTCCCCCCTTGCTAGTTTTTGGGAAGGCTATGCTAGATCCTTGCTGCTCTAATGGATGGGAATGCCTTCAGAGCGCCAGCTTACATTAATTCAGAACTTGCTTAGCCCCATTAGTTTTTGTGTCATTATTATCCTTGGACATAAATAGTCATATAGAGGAGTTGTCCACTGAACTCATCTTCATCTGTAATTGTGCAGTTACGTGTGCATCACAGTAGCATGTGAATGCAAGCTTGCTTGGGTTGGCTTTTGCTAGAGAGTCCCTTTCAGCATGAAGTAAAAAAGGTGCCCTTGCCACTGCAGCTTTGCAGGGGATGATTTACATTTCCACAGAGCCCCCCCTTCAAAAGAACTTGTCAGACTTTCCCAAGTTAAAATGACAATGAAGAAAAACAAATATAATTGATAAGAAGGAGGTATCTTGTGAAAAATGTTCTTTAATGGAAAGCGTCTTTTTTGATGTGACAAGCTTGTGTGTGTGTGAAGTAACACCACAGCTTTGATTTTGGCATGGTTTAAAAACAATCGACTTTGTCATGTCCTAGAAGTGAGGAAAGGAAATGATACTAGTAGAAAGAAGCATGTCTGCTGCTTTGGATGGAAGTTGTCTGACCTCTGTCAGAGGGCCAGAGGAGGGACACTCAGTCATGCACTTCATGCACCTGGCTGCAGCTTTTAGACTGAGGCCTAAAAAAAGATGGCTGGAAAAATGTCATCTTCCCATATCTGATATTTGAGAATCTTTTTTATTTGAATGCTTTCATAAAACATCTTCAGCAAGCAACAGTGCGGTCCAGCCCTCAGGGCATGGCAAAGGGTGGCCAGAGTGACCCCGTGTCCTGACTGTGCTACGTTCAGCACGGAGACAGCACGGCTCTGATGGTTTAGGGGTTTCTTTTGCTGTCATGGTTGTATGAGGATTTTTATGTAGTTATTTTAACTGTGTATGATTAATGCCAGTATAGGCATTTGCTCAGTAATGGGTGAAAAGAGTCCCTTGCCACAACAACATTGTGAGTACTTTTGTCCCTCAGCTTCTTCTGAGCTGAGCCAGTCCTTGCACTGTTTTCCCATCTCTTGTATTCACTTAGCGAGACACAGAAAAAATAGGATGGTTTAAGCGGCATAGGTGTGTGTGAGGTCGAGGGCCAGCTATAGAAATCAGCTGGTGGAGGGCTGTGCAGGGCTGTGCACCAGCAGCCACTTTGTGTGGAGGGGAGAGACAGAAACTGCCATTTGGCTTTATGTGGCTGCTTACAGAGATTAGGGCGCTGTCTGCCTCCTTCCTGCAATGGTTTAGGGTTCATAGAGTCATCTTTATTTTGCTATGGTGTCCCTTGATTCTACAATTGCTGTGTCTGCCTTAATTGGGCACTGCAACAGTTATACATGTTAAAATAAATGAACTTTTTACTGCAAAAGGGGAAAAGAAGAAAGACAGATGATCCCTCAGTAACAGCTGTTTGGAGAAAGAATCCCACAGAAGCTGCTTCCTTCACTAATTAGAAATCTGCTTTCCTTTAGGAAGGATAACGTCTACATTCTTGACTTCTGTTCTTGCTTCTAATTACTTCTTGGAGAAGTGAATAAAGACACTGTTTCATATGTTTTACTTAGAGTTGCTGAGGCAGAGAATGTTGGGTGGAAATGTCTTCTGGAGATGGGAAGGAAGAAAAAAAGAAAAAGAAATAAAGATGTCAGATGGTGCTTTGAATTTCAGAAAAGGGGGTTGGTTTTTATTCCAGCAAGAGCTGCACGAGTACTGGATTAGAAGCAGTGGTAGAGCTGATACGTGGCATCTTCTGGGTCTCTGGGGAGAGGATGCCGTTCCTTAGAGAGGACAAATCTGTGACGAACTGGGACTCGGGGATGATCACATTGAGAGATTGCGGACAGCCAAATGGGTCTGCCGTAAAGCCAGACAGCAAACTGTTCCCTCTCCCCTGCAAAATACAGCTTCCCTGCACAGCTGCTTCTCTGCGTAATTTAAATGAAAAAGGGTGGTGGTTGTTGCAGTAGCTACGTCCAGCCGGGGAGGAATGAGTGATGCTGGGCAGAGGAGCCTGTTGCTGTCAGAAGGGATGCAGGACAGAGATTTAAGGAAGAGCAAGCAAATGTCGAACCTTTCTATGCATGAAGTTGGGTTTAGGTTTACAGAGGTGTTGCTGAAATCAGGAAATTGCAAGGAGGTTTAGCACCATTGCTGAAAGGAGCCTGTTGCAGGCTGTGGTGGGTGGCAGTGAAGCGAAGGTGCAGCAGTTCTGCAAAACAGCCGCTGTGGGAGGGGAGGAAGGTGAATCACCGGGAAGGCACCAGAACCTGCGTGGCAGTGTGCTGCTGCTTCGCCTCGGATCTCAGCCTCCTCCCGTGGAGCTCAAGGTTTGTTTCCGAGAAAGGAAACAAATGGAAATAAGCCCAGATACCTCCGTACCTAATGTCATTGCTTACAGTGGGAGCTAACTGTGTAAACCACTTTGGGGTTCTGGCTTAGTGATTACAGTACAGAGGGGCTCCACAAGTGCTGTTTGATATCTGGTGAATCGAGCAAATTCTTGTCAGAAGTTTCCAGTAAATTCGTCATAAACCAAATGCTTAGAAAAATGGAACGTTAAAGCTAAAACTCTAGAAAAGAGTAAATGTGCTAGCTTGACATCTTATAAAAAACATGCTTTGATTGTTTTCCATTAAGAAATAATTTTGGTTTGAAATGTGTTTCATCTGTTTATTAAGGTTATAAATATTGGAATTGGAACAAAGCATTTTATTCAACCTGAAACAAACAATTCTGTGTTTTCCCCAATAGCTGGTGAGCAGTGGGTGAGGTGCAGAGTGTCTCCTGTGGGCTGGAGGGGCTCCGTGGGAGAGACTGCTTGTGCTGCTCTCCGGTCCAAAAGGCACGCAGGGGTTTGTTGGTGTGCAATGGTGGCGATTTGAGCAAAGCCTCTCTCTGCCTCTGCTGAACTTTTTTAAGCCTTGAGCAGGTGTTAGGTTGCAATCCAGTAATACAATTGCTCTGGGCAATAAATTTCAAGGTAAGTGTTGGAAGCTCCATCACTTGAAGTACCAATGTTTTTCTATTTTCTCCCTGTCTTCTAGGTAGTATCATCAGCAATGGAAGTAATGAAGCCTGGTTTCCTATGGATTTCTTTCTTATGGTTGGATTCTTTGATAACTAAACAAGTGTGAGCTTTGACTGAATGCCCCGGCCACAGAAAAAACTTCAGAAAAGCTGTATTGTGTGTAAATTCTTTAATAAGAAGTGAGCTTGCATTGCATCCTGCCTGTCCGTGAGAATGCTGAGACTGGCTATTGTCTGTTAGCTATTTTTGTGAAACTTGAAGTATTTGAGGGAGCTGGCTCTGTCAGATGCGGCTGCAGGTGGCTAGTGGGTTCATTTATGGTTGTGGGAGGCTGACAGACAGCTGCTCAGGGGAGCTTGTTTCCATGGGAAAGCAGCTTAGAAATATAGGTGGGTAAAGAACAATTTGGAAGACATACCTTTGCTATGATCCCAGTGGAGTCAGTGACACCGTTTCTGGACTCTGAGAGGAGGAAGGAGCATTTTTTCCCCTTGGGAGTTGGTTTCTTCCAGGAGTGTGTGAATAACCATGTCCATTAATGCAGTGGCAATCAGGACTTGGTGTGCAGGGTGGGTGAGCATGGTACTTAAATTAAAACTGCTGGTTAACCATGACCAGTGGGTAGGAGTTAAATGTGTTGGTTCTTGTGTTGGGCAAGTACCATATCCGCAGTTACCAGAGGGTTAGTTAAATGGCATGCAGTATATTAAAAAACGATCCATTTCTCCACTGTAGACACAATCTTCCTAAAATCACTTTACCTTTTCAGTGTTAGTCATTTTCAGGAGTGTGCTTAAACAAAAGCAGTAATGAAAAGTGTATGTGTGTCTGGGCAATAAGAAGGAAGAGGAGTGAAATATGTATTTCATCTCTTGCCTAGGAGCCATACAGACGAGTTCCCATCTGCGGAACCTGCGGTTTGCCAGATGAATTCCCCCGGCTCTAAAGCTGATGGGATGGTGCTGGCGTTCTCCACCTTTGATGTTTCGCATCCAACGCAAAAGTAAAAATCAGGGAGCAAAATCAGTATGGGAGAGCAGGGTGACAAATCTCTCTGTACAAATAACAAGCGATAAGCTGATAACTGGTAGCCGAGGTACACAATTAACACAATTGGTTAAATTAACTGATGGCAGAGATCTCCTTCATGTGGAGGTTTGCCACAAGTCTTTATGACCTTTCTGAAGGTTTGCAGGGAATAGCTGCGGAGGATAGACATCTTCAGAAATTAGCAGTGACTTTCAAGCAGAATAGATGATTAATGAGAATGTATTGCTCTTGATGGACAAATGAAGCACCTCCAGTTTTCTTGTGAGTGATGTTCATCTTTCTTTTCTCCAGTAAATGATTCAGCTGCTCAAACTTTTCTGAGAACAATTAGAGGTAAAGAGAGGGGAGAGAAGGGAAGAACTGGCCTCTCTCAGCTTGATTTATGATCTAACTCTTTTGTAACAAGATTTCCAGTGTTGTAAAATATTAAATACATCCTTATATTCAATATCACATTTTGATACATTTCATGCCTCATTTGCTACTGGAGTCAAGGACAACTTCACATTTTTCATGGCACAAGGCCCAGATTTGTCTATTTATTTATTTTTAATCACTACATTTTTCTTTTTTTACCTGTATCAATTTGGATTAAATCTTGGCAACCATAGCAACCTATTCCACTGGGTGGTTTCAGGTCTCCAGCACGTGGGAACTTTTTGGCTTGGCTTATCCCCCATGGGCTGCTGTGCAGTAACAATCTATAGAGGATCATGGTTAGTAGGGAATGGGTGAGATATGGTTTTGTGCTGATGTTAGACTGAGGCAGGCAGCTCTGTCTGTCACCGGCAGTGCCACTTTTAAACAAAAGGCTATTTTGTTTAACAGCTCACGTGATATAATGAGGGGGATTAAGTGGAATTTGCTGCCACAGTTAAAGGAAGATGCACATAAGTCCTGTTAATTAGAAAGGGCTCTGTATTTGTCTTTGCCTTGGTCTGTGTGGGAGTTTTCTGATTATTGCTGCTCACATTGGGGAACAACAGCTGAATCCTTTTGCCTTGTGTATCGAGTCACCAGTACACAGTGGCTTTGCTTTTGCAGGTAGGGATGGCAGCTTGGGATGCAGCAGAGCCAGTGCTGCACCTTTGTAATCGCAACATGGGCTCCATCCTATTTCAGCTGTTGGACCTTGGGTGCATCCTTTTAAATTCCCATGTTAAGCCAAGGAGTTTCTATGGGACTACTTTAACAGCAGGGCTCTGTGGAGGCTGAGTGGTGACACGTCTGTGTTGGCTAGGGGTTAGATTTTTGGGGGGAGAGGTCAATTCTCATACACACACCTTGCCCTGGATCCATTCCACTTAACCTTCACTGAGGAGTCTCATCTCCTTCTTAAGTTGGCGCAGAGGAATTAGACTGTGTTCCCTTTGGAGGTGATATCTCAGATGTGAGTCATCCTCCTGGGCTCAGGGTGTCTGACTTTCTCTTTACAAAATCCTATTTTTTCTTCCTACTGGCAAGGTGACTCCAGTTTTTTGTCTAAGAAAGTACAGTAAGAGCCATTTGCAAGTAACTGGAGCTCAAGAAGCTCTGCCTAGAAATAAGACAGACGTTTTTGAACAGTGAGAGTAATTAGAAACCGTAATATCTCCCCTAAGGCTTGTGGTCAATTATCCATGAATGGCAACTTTACATTGCGATTGGATGCTTTTCCTGAAAGACGTGCTTTAGTTGAAATTGGAATGAGCTCAAGAAGGCCCATGGCTTGTTGTTTTGGAAGGGGGCCTGGACAACCACAGGGGTCCTTACTGATCTGTAAGTGGGAGCTGGTTTAGGAAAAGAGTCCAGTGTTCACATATTTTTTCAACAAGCTCTTTTGAACTGCTCCAGGTTTGCCACTGGAGCCGAGTTTGTGACAGAACGGCCACGAGACTTGGAAGAGTTTGGCTGGATGGGAAATTTTACAGCTAACCTATCGGTGGTGTTGCCCTTCCAGTTCTCAAGAGTGCACATCATCTTTCAGAAGTGGTCAGCACCCAGAAACTAAATTCTTTCAACTTTAAGTGATAACATCTCCTCATGGGCAAGCACTTAGTGCCTTTAGGGACAGGTCATCACCAAGGCATGGTGCCCTAAATGAGTGACATCGAACCTTTGGTCCATTGGCAAAGGAGTCTGTGAAAGATGAGAGTTTCACAAATGACAAGCAAACAGATTTTCTCCTCAGGAGAGCTTGTGTTGGTACTGGAGAACTTCTAAGACTTTGGATCAAAAAAGCTTCAAAGCCCTTCTTTTTAAATGAAAGTATCAGTAGGAGTCAGGGGCCTTATTAGTTTAGGGGCTCTTAAAAATCTACCAGGTGCTTATCTGCCTCTTTTGGTGGCCAATATCCTTTGAAAATCTGTCCCAAAGTACTTGAATCACTCCTGAAAGTGGAACTTACACTTCTAAATTACCTGTTTGCCTGAAAACACTATCCATAACATTGCCTTTTTCTAATAGCCACATCAATTAAAAGCCTTTCTGCATCTTGCTGTCAGCAGGCCCTTGTGTATGGTAGGGAGTGCAGGAGTTTCACCCAGGCTGCTTTTTACGATCCCCATGCTTTGCAACTGAAACAAAATTTAGTGAGGGAACCTGTCTTTGTTCCCCTCCTTCCCATACAGCAAACTAATTGAAAACAACATGAATGTTAATGATGCATTTCGCATTTGGAAGTTAGAGGGGTGATTAATACATTGTACGTTGTGTATTAACACCTTCTCAGGGGCATAATGAAGACAAAATATATGCTCTGAGATGAGGTTGTTTATTTTGCAGTGTGTTTCCCGTGTTCCACCATCCCTTTTCACAGTGAAATACAAGCTTTCCAATCCAGAAGGTTTTGTTTCAAAGCATAATTTTAAATCAATCAATAAACTTTTATGTCTTAATCCTTTTTTCCTTCCACTTCTGGTTGGATAGCTGAAACAAAATGCACACAGTGAACAGAGATGTGAGGAAGGCAGAAAGATAAAAGAAAACCTAAGAGGATGATGCAGAAGGCCAGTGATGTGACAGGTTCCTGAAGCTGTCTCCTCTTGATGTTGGTGGAAATGATCTGGTATTGGAGAGAAGGCTAAGAAAAGGTAACCTGTTAGACTCCAGGGAAAGCTTTTTCCCCTCCTCTGCTCCTCGACTGGTGGCCACCTCCAGAATCCTTGTAATGCTTTTTTTAATTATTGTGATAAATTGCTCTTGTGAAGTCTCTGGCGTGGCTGGAGGCTGAAGTTTTTGATTAATCTGTAAGGCAGTTGGGTGCACCGAGTGCATCCATGTGACAAGCAGAGATCAGTCTCCTCTGTCCCCGGTTGGTACTGGAATGGCAACTGCTGTCTTAACTGGGCTGCTGTGACCCGTGACTTCTGGAGCACCTGTACACATCCTTCCTTGTGCATGCCCGTCTACCCTTCAAAGGCATGTCTCCTTCCAGAGTTAAGCTGGGACTTGAGCACTGGTGTGGCCCCAGCCTTCTGACTGTCCCAGCTTCTTGCCTGTGCCACATTTCGAAACCTCTTTGCTTCCAGGAGGGCTTTAAACAGGGCAGGGCTTCCTCTGCGGCAGTGATCACAGGCCAGGTAACCTGTGTTTGGCACAGTAATGACCAGCGTCAGTGTAGCTGGCACTGAGCGCTTGACTTAAAATCGACTTGCAGCCTTGGCAGAGGTTTCAGCTGAGCTGTGGACGAGCAGCGATATCTGCTCACTCTGCAACTTTGCATTCTAGAAGAGTTCAAAAGTTACCAGGTTTTCTGATTTTGTTGCAGATACTTGAATGGGCTTGTAATTTTGCAAGAAATTTGCAATTCCTGTTGTCCTGCATCTTCCATGCAGCTTGTGCTTTCCTTTTCTAAACCAGAATAAGTCTCTTGTTTGTGAAACAAACCTTAGGCACAACAAGCATGGTGAGAAACCAGAAGGAAATTAAGAATGCCAGATATATTGGTGTTCATATGTTATTTCATATGATAATATGGGTTTGGAGGATTGTTACTTTTAGTGTGATTTTGTGTAGTGATGTTGGAATTGTCTGCTCTGCTTGTGGTTTTGGCCGGGGTCATTTATGATGGAAAGGCCTATGATTTTTTTATAATAATGTGTCTAGTTCAGTGCCTAGATGCACTCACATGGAAGTGTGGCATCCCTTGAACTTCTCATAAATCTGCAAGGTCAGTGAAGTTGTAACCTGAGAAAGCGTCTTAAGCCCTTCAGGAGGGAAGACAGGAGACTGGTGTTGCATGGCTTGAGTATCGGACGTTGCAAGAGAAGTCAGCGGGTCCGCAACCACATGATGGATAAAAACCTGAGCACTCGTTAGCAGCTGAAGCTGTGTCTGAAATCTCTGAGCCCTTCTGGCTAGCCCGGGGAGCAAAGCCTCACAACTCACGCAGATCACTCCAGCTACTGTCTCTAAGCAGGCATGCTCTTTACCTCTTCTCATTGTCTCGTGGAATTCCTGAGGACCGCGAAAGGCGATGAGCACCTGCATCTTTGCGTCCCTCAGACCGCTCACAGTAATAAGCTCTGGGAAATGACTATTTAGCATGATACGGCCCTTATACTGCAATATTGTTGTCGTAGGTGGAAGCATGTGGTGGTGGCTGATTATGTAACTCGCTCCAGGAAGAGAAGGAGATCACGCGAGCTATAACACGTCTATAATTAAGTACAATGAATGGCTATAAAACAACAAACACTTTTAAATGCCGTTCTTGGCCACAACTGAATTATTTTTCTCCTTTGGCAAAGTCATTAAAGGGGAAGGCGGGGGGCGGGGAGGAAACGTGTATGTATCAATCCTCTCTCTGTGTTTGAAACCTTGTTTTATTATTTTTTGATGAATGAAAATTAAAGTCTGAGAATGGGTAGAAAGTCCCAGTGAGAATGGCTGAGTTCCTCTAGGCTGTAGGCAGCCTCTTATTAATGGCACCTGGCACTGCTATTCCCACTGGTTTGGTGATGAAGAACCCCCCCCCCCAAAAGTGGGGTGGGGGTAGGAATCAATCCATAGTAATTACTACTTTGCAAGTTCACTATTTATTGACTTTCTGCATGGTCATGAATGGAAATGTACTTTATTTATTAAAACACATAAAATGCCTTTTTTCTTCAGAACTTGACATATTTTTCCTGTTCTTGCTACCCCCTAACCCTTTTAATCTGCCATTAAGCCATGTGTTTGCATGAAACCAGCTCCATCTCTCTGTTTTGTCTGAAATGATAGTAGACTCGAATTGAGGCCCTTGAGCTTCTTGATGGCACATTCTACGTGACTTTCTTGGCTCTGTCTCCCTGCCTTGGGAGCAGTATCCTGTGGCTGTGTATATGATCCTAACCTAGTGTGGCTTGGCTGTATCTTAAACGGCTTCCTTGTTTGGGTCTAATTAATTTTCCATTAGTAAAGCAGCCCAAAAGATGCAGCTACGGATTTCAGTAGTCCCATATAGAAAGATCTGAAATTTAGAGCGATGGTACCAGGAAAAACCATGTCATCTTTCAGGATTGTGTAATAGCACAATTTTATCCTTCTTCTGTAATTTCCAGGCCAGCTGTGGTAGGAGGCAAGATTTACTGCTGCTCTTCTCTGGCAGGCAGGGTTGTTCCTCTGACCTTCTGCTCTAGCAGACATTCGAACCTGGACATAAATCTGGGGCTATTGCTTCTCCCAGTCATCTTGGTGATCTCACTGCTGCCTTGTGCTCGCTGTTGCATATCTGTCTGTCTGCCTGCCTCTCCTCTTGTGCTCAGATCCCAATTTTGGGGGGGTCATGGGGCTGTGTCCTTGTTTATCTGCAGCTTGCAGGGTTCTGGAGAGACACATGAGGGGAAGGGTTATACTTCCACAGTTTGGGCAGCTTATCTTGTGTGTAACCTGATGTGGCCTGGAGCAAGACGTGCTGGATCTGGGAACTTGGACAAGGGGTATCTAGCTGGGGCTGGGTTACAGTGGGCTGGAAAAAGATGCAAGAAACTCCAGGACATGGTGAAGGAGCTGCCAGGGCTTGGGTACTATCTATATCCTTGAAGTTAATGATTATTTCCTATAAGGGAAACCATTTTAAAGGAGGAGATGTAAGGTCCTGAATTGCCTAGCTGCTCATGGTTGAAGATTTCCCAACCCTCTTTCTTTGGCACAGTTGTTGGCCATCCTTCTCTGCTCTGGAAGTGTCTGTATTGTGCTGGCCTGATGGCCAGCTCTCAAAAGCCTGTGAGGAGTGCTGATGGCATTGCTCAGTGATCTTGAGATCAGATGGGATGATCTGATGACTGCATCAGCAGTTCAAGTGTGCTGGAATGGTCAGGCAGAAGCCATAAGTGACCACTCTTAAAACTATGCACGTGCGGAAGTTTCTCTTTCACACCTTGATGCAGCAGCGCGGAGTAAATCCAAACTGTCATAATCCATAAGCGTGAGTCCTCATGTACAACCTCTTTAGCAGACTGCAAGAGCTGCTTCCAGAACAGTAACTCAGGTAATAAGGAGTCCCTAGGTTCAGCTTAGTAATAGCTTGTAATGACTCCCAGGGAGTGATTTCAGCCTCCGTAATCCTCCTAGCCGTACCCACTTTCTACAGTAGTGTCCGTGAGGCACCACACCTGTGTCATAAGCGATCTTGTGTCTTGTTGAAAAGCTGGATGCGGTGGTGTTGGTGGGGAGCAAAGGTACAAATCGGGGCGGGGGCGGAGCGTTTGGGGAGACGGAGAAGTGTGGGGGTTTTGTCATGGAGTTGGGCACAGCGTGTGGGAAACAGCACTGAGGCAAGGAGGAGGCAAAGGGGACTGGGCTGCCTGACTGAGCAGGTAAGGGCACAGACCTGAATGTCATTTTGGAAACCTTGATCTAAAAACTCCGGCTCAGAGACTGTTAAGACCAGGACGAAGGCTCAGATCAATAGGCTTTGAATGAATTCCTATAAAAAGGAAGAATTTGGTTTTGACTTTGTAGGCATACTGCAGGAGAATCTAATCCATTGTCCCCAAAGGAGTTGTTCCAGCCCTCCTCTCATCAAGATACGCAGGGATTTTAAAACCTGCCAGGTTTTAGTGGGGTTGGAAAAGAAAAGAAGGTGGGAGAGAGGCGGAAATTAAACCACAAATGTTCACAATAAAATGGTGATAGAAATGGAGGTGGACAGGGAAGAAGAGAGCATCTGATTTTAGTCTCAGGAGACCAGTAACTTCCCAGGGCGTTTTTGGCTGTTCTCAAGTCTTTTTTGCCTGTGTGCTGCAAAGGCCTGTGCAGGCTGAAGTCAATCCAGTGTTGGGATTTTGGCGTATTTTGGTGTCAAGCCCTGTGATTCCCACCCAGGCAAATGCTTGGATGCCCCCCACCTTTTGGAATAAGAGTTGTCCAAGCCTAAAAACCAGGCATGGAAGTGAGCTTCCTGATGGCGAGTGCCTGCCCAAATGTTTTGCTGGAGCAGGGTCAGTGTGCCTTGCCTGTTGTCGAATCAGGCTTCTACAAGCTTATGTTCTGCAAACAAATAGGTTTTCCGCCTTGAAGCTGTGCTCTGTGTGTGTATATATATGAGAAGCTTACTTTCTTTTTGATAGTGATATTTCATTTTTCTGCGGTGCTTCTCGGCTCTAGCTCCCAAATCTCCTTACAAAGAGAGGTATGACCTTATCAGCATGTGCATACGTTGCTGTGCACTCTGAGAAGGAGTTGAAGGCATCTTTTCTCCATGTAGCTGGTAAGAAGTCATTACAAGCAACCTTTGAATCCAGGTTGGGACTTCCAGGCAAGCGTATGGTGTAACTGAAATGGTGTTTTTGAAGCCCATTTGAATAGAACCATGCAGTACCAAGGCAAGAAGACCTAGTAGAGAACACTTCCAGTTTTACAGAGGGGGAAACAGTGGGAAGAAGACACAGTGAGTTATTTAAGGATAGGGAACAGGGCAGTTGCAGAGCTAAAAATGGATTTCTGGAGTCCCAATTCAATAGACCAAACTATCGCGCTGTGTGTGTTATCTTTTACAGGCTCACTAGCAGGCATAAACACGTACCCACCCACACAGTTTTAATCTCAGTTGCTGTGTCAGACATTGCTGATGGGTGAACCCTGAAAACTCCATGAGGCAATTTTAGAGGCATTGCCAAATTTTCCCTGGCTGTTAGTCTAAGAACGTCCGCCCCTTGGGTCTACCAAACTGAGCTGGGAACCCTTGGAGAAGCATCTGTTATTTCTAGGGGCGGATTTCCTGGGAAGTGGATTCCCCTGCAGACTGTTGAGCTGTGATTTTGCCCCTTCCTGTCCCATACAGAGCCAAAGATGGGAATGAAACCATGAAACTCATGCCTCTTCCCCATGAGCATGCAAAAATCTGGGTCACATTTTGATGGGGCATCTAGAGCACACACATGAGACTAGATCCATTTTGTACTTACCCAAACCTGCCTTGTTGGCAGGTGGATCAGGTACTGGCAAACCCAAATCATGTCTGAATACACTGACAGTGCTTTGATTTTTTTATTTTTTTCTTGGACCTCCTGGACTCCTACAGTGTCCAGATACTGGGAGGTCCAAAACTGAAAGAAGTTTGCTAGCTACTTTTCATGAAATCTTGTCTGTAGTGTTTTTTTGTTTGTTTTAATGGGAGGATGCGATGTTTCAGGGCTTGCAGTGTTATCCAGTGATCTCAGTTCAATGTCCTGTCAATTATGGGCTCCCTTTGTGATTCTGGACAAATTGTTTTGTCTCTTTGAGTCTCGGTTTTCCCTTCTGCGAAGTGAGGATGGATGATTGTACTGAGGGGTTGTGAGGAGAAGCAGTATGTGAAGCGGGGCTGAGAAGGGGTCCTTGCATCTGTCGTCTTCTGACTCTTGCTGGTGGCAAGTATCAGGTTTATTTGGACATGGCTGTTAAGAGAGGGCTACTTAGACTCTTCTCTAAACCCCAGCAAATCTGCTGTGGGATAGCACACTGCTTGACAGCTGTTACAGCCGAGCTTTGATACTCTATTTACACATGACAGAAATGAATTGTAGACACAGCGGATGACTAAACAGATTAGTTACCACGTCGTTAATTACCTTCATCCCAGCACTGTTCTGGACAATGCTCTGAGGCAGAACAGTGACCTGACGATACCGGTGTTGTGTCGCCTGTGCTGAGCTGTCAGTGGGAGAATTATTAGAATTGCTTGAACTGGTAAATCACTGGTGACTGCTTTTGTTTGGTGTGAGAGAGACCATCTCTATAGAAGAAAGTTGCCTCACATAACCCATTTGGTTGTGTTTACAGTGAACTATTGGAGTGACTTTCATATGTCCTGTCCCACTGTGGAGGGGATTAGGAATATCTGAGCTGACTGCACCACAGAACAAAAAGCCCTGCGAAATTCAGTGGAGATGAGGATGTTGTTAAAAGATGTTATCTTCTCATTTTACTAAACATTAGTCTTTTCTGAGGGCACTGGCTAAAATCTTAAGATGTGAAGTGTTAATGGCAGCATCTTCTAGTGAGCACAGCACTGCATTATGAGGACTGGGCTCTATTTCATGTTCCCCTCCTGACTTTGCTTTGCTGTGCAGAGCAGGGTTTGTCTTGGTTTGCATGACAGGAGTAGAGTATTTGGGGACAAGGATTTTTTCTGGAGCCTGGAGGATTTCACTTGGAGTGCTGCTGTAGTTCAAATAAATGAGAAAGTCCAGCTAGGCAGAGGATCAGGGTGTGGGTTTACTGGGGTTGGAGGAAGGGAAACACATACCAAATGCAGCTGGAAAAATGCTGCTCCAGGTTTCCAGCCTCTGGGTTATTCCTGGCCAGAGCTAATGATGATATATGACTCTTACAGAACTTTTCATCCTGAGACCTCAAAGCCCTTCACTGAAGAGGTCTGCAACATTATTCTCACTAGGTACAGGTGGTAAAATTAATGCATTAAGAGAGAAAGTAGTTTAGCCAAGCAGCAGAACTGAAGATGAAATTTTGGTGTCCTGAAACAGTGTCACGCTTTGCCTCGCAGGAGCCACTGCCTTTTCTAGCTCTTGGACTTTGCTGCTGCTTTGATTACTAAGTCAAGCCCCGCTGTTCTGGAAGGTCAGCAAGCTTCTACCTCTTGTTCATGCATACTTGCTTGCTTGTCTGTTAGCTTCCGTGAGCCCCCATAAAGTGCTCTTAACCCTATCTCCCAGCATCTGCTGTGTGCTTACAATGACAAAATCAAACACAAGTTTATCATCATCTTCTTCCTTCTGCTGAGCAGCTGCTGTGAATACCACATGCCAGTGCTTTAATTCTCATAAATTGCTCACAAAGCCTGGCAGAGGTGTCACAATTTTTTTAGGGCTTTTTTAGGGGGGAGGGAGGGGAGAACGTGAGAACTTCTGCAGCACTCTAAAAAGCCCTGGAAAAGAGTGAGCCCCATGGCTGTTTTGGGACATGGCTCCGTGCTCACTGTAGGGTCGTATCTCTGCATGCAGTGCTGGCTGGTCCTGTTCTTTGCTAGGAAGTGACTGCAGGCACACAGGCATCCCTTTTCTTATTTCTGGCTCTGGGGTAATCTGGGATATAATCCTCAGATTAGCATGGTCAAACCAAGTTTAAGGGCTGAATTATATCAGTGGGAGAGTCCAACACACTGCCTGCTCCTGAAATGCATCTGTATTCCTTTCTCCTGCTCTGGTTACTCTCCTAGGGCACAGAGCAGTTTTGTGTCCCTCTGCCTTTTCTCCTTTCCTTGCCCTGTGGCTCTCAACTATTAGCAGTTGAAGCCTGTTTCTTGCAGTTTGTGGGTTTTTTTCTTTTCTTTTTTTTCCCTGCATGGATCTTGATAAGCCATTTCGCACCAACCCAGATATCTGCCAAGTGTGTGCCTGGCTCTCTCCCTGTCTTTGGCTGCAGTTAACACTGTGCCACTCTCACTCAAGAACATGTGTTAACTGTGGGCATTTTTCTCATCCCCCAGGCTGGGTTCTGTTCTCTCAGTCCTCTCCTCTGCCGTGTGCTGTGCAGGCTGGCTGTGGGCATCTCACTCGGTTTGATTTGAGCCTTGGTTTCTCTCCTTTATGTAACACCACTGCTTTTACCCTGGCGCCAGGGTGAATGTTTTTGGCCATGAGGCAGCTGGCCACCCAACAAGGAGGGGTGGATCAGCACCAGCGGGAGCAGGACTCTGCAGAAAGCCCCCAAAATTGGGAAACTCTGGCTGTGTTGGACAGGAGCTCATGCTGCCCTCCTAGCAGAGTCCCCTCTGGGAGCAGCCCCTCCTGATCCGCCCTTTTCCTTGGCTTCCTTTCAATTGCCTGGTGCTATTCAAAGGTGTTGGCTCTGCTCCCTCAGCTTCTTCCTCGCCCCAGGAAAGAGTTGCGTCTCTCGGCTGCGCAGGCAGTCTGCCACCGCTGCGGAGAGCCCGGGCTGTGTAGGTGGTTGCCTCTTGCCTCTGCCGGAGCGCAGAGCCGGAGGCGCGTGGGAGAGAGCGGGCTCTGCATCCCTCCTTTGCACTCTGTGACTCTCTGTGTTTAGCGCCGGTGAGCTCACCCTCCCGAGATGTTAACGTGCAGCACACAGATGGCCTGAACAGTTTGGGGAGCAGACTCTCTTCATTTGTGTAAAGGCAAATAGGCTTTGAAGAGACTAAACTGCTACAGCAATAGTGACAGGGGAATTCAGATTTTTTTTGAGTTTGTTCTTAGGCTTGGTTCCTTCAGTTGCAGCTAGAGGCTTTGGCACACGCGAGGAGATCCTCTGCACTTTTGCGCTTCCCCGGTGGCGTCCTGAGCTGCATCTGACTGCAGCGGCTCCTGCGGTTTTGCGCTGAACTGTGGCATTGTGTCACGGTTTGTCCAACGTCTGCTGGGAGTCACTTGGAAGGGGATATTGGCTCTCTTTTGGGAAACTTCTTGTTCATTAAGGGGTTTATCAGTCGAAAAAGTCACTGGAGTGGAAAGAGCTATTTTTGCCCTGCGGAAAATCCCTGCCGTTTATTCTGTGAGCTAAAGGTCAACTTAGCAATCTCCCCTATTTAGATAAAACATGAAACCTTCCCTCCTCTGCTGTAAGCCTACGCTTGCTGGACCACTTTTTGATATTTCAGCATGCCTGTAGGAGGGAGTAATGGTTCGGGGAGAATCTGGTGCTCTTTAGGTTTCTTGCTAACTTGGAGGCTTTACTCACATGCCTACCGTACGCACAGAGATTGCTGCTGCCGACCATGAGCTGATTAAATGCGACGCATTGAAGTTAAAGAGAGCTTGAGATTACCACTGCAGCTGTGATCGGCTGACAGGATGTGGCACAGCCCAAAATTCTAGTCAGGCTAAAATCAAATTAAAGTTTCCCAGCATGATATTTTAGGAGGGGAAAAAAAAATAAAAAAGAGACGGAAAAAGAAAAACCCAAAACAAAAAAGCCCCCCACAGAGTTCATCTGGTGGATGGAGTTACATTAAGCGAATGGAAATTAAAGGCTTTTCATAAAGATCTTCAGTATAATTTGATGGAAGACTTTAATTATTTCAAAGTGCCTAAGAAAAGGAGCTTGGAAAGATTTCGGGGGGGGTGAGCTCTCATAAAAATATCTCTCTTCACAAGCGTTTTGAGCTGTTGTTGGGCTGAAAGGCTGCTGTCAGCTCAAAAAGAGGGATATGAAAATCCTGTGCCCCCCATCCTCCCCAGAGACCAATTCCTGCATGAGTGGCAGTCAGTCTCATAAGAAAAGGCCAGGGAGCTGCGAGGAGGCGGGTGAAGGAAGAGCAAAGACTTCAGCGCTGCCAGGCAGCTCTCTTTATCAGCCTTCACAAGGCACGTAGGATGAAGAGGGCTCCTGGCCGTTAACGTGAGGATGGCGGGCTGTGGTTGATTTGGATCTCTCTTGGCGTTTCGGACAGCAGAGCCAGAAAGAGCATCTTCTCCCTGGCACCCTGGGGAGATGGTCCATTGAAGTCATAATGCTAAAGTTGTCACTCATCCAATTCTTGCTTGGACAGGCCAGGAATTAATGGGTCTTTGTCTAGTCTCCAGGTTGACATAAATTCAAGTATCTGGAGACCATCCATTCTTTCCCTGAGACTCAAATGCTCATCTCCCGTCTCCAGCCTGCTCGCTTTTAGGAAGAAATGTGGCCTCTTCAAGCTCTGAGTGCTCAGTGTTTTCAACTCCTCCTCTTCCCCAGACATGCCATTTTGAGATACCCCTCTCCACCTCCATACACACCTCTCCGGGAGAGTGGCCCGATGGTGTTGCAGGAAGCTGCAGGCAGCGTGGGGGTAGGACTGTGCCCCCAGCCATGGGTCTCATCGCCGAGCCAGTGGGCCCTGCCTGTGTGCACAGCCAGTCCTCGCTGACCTTCTGCTGGGCTGAGACTGGAGGAAGGTGTTCGAGGCTGGCAAAGTTGAGATCAAGGAATCGTTTTGGCTGAACAGAGCAGCCCTGAAGGGCAGAGATTTCAGGTTGCTGCCCAGAGCTGTTCTCACTCCCGCAGATATGTACTGCACTCCCAGGCTGTGGTGGAGGACGGCAGTCAGAAATGGCAGCGTTTCAATGAAACTGGGAGTCTTGCCTGATTTGCTACGGCCCAAGGGTTGTGTAGCACCAGGTTTTTCCCATTAAACTTCAGGATGCCTTTCCTTGCTATGTCTGCTCTCAGCACCCTTTCCGATGGTATAAGTGGTCCTGATGTTAATTTGACTGCGTGGGGCTTTGTGGGGGCTATATGTGCCCTACCAGAGACTTGCTGTGCGCCCTCATGTGCCAGCCTGTATGTCAGCTAAAAGAGCACTGCCCTCCTTTGCAGGGGTGCTCTGACGATAAACAAGGCCAAGGAAGTTCATAGCAAAGGAGTGGGAAAAACATAACCATCTTTCTTAGATAAATAGGTGAGATGGGGAGAACAGTGGGATCCATTCCCAGGGACTGCATTATATAGCAGTAGAGGGCAGGTGCTCATTTCTCCTGCCTGTGAGGATGGGCGCTTGGCAGATAACTGGCAAAAAGGCAGCTTTGGTAGCCATGGCGATGGGAGAAGGGGGTGCTCGGTTGTAGGTAGGAACCAGGGTAAAAAGGACAGGCACACATCTAACAGGCAGATGAGTTGCCTCTGTTTTCAGCAGCCTGTTGTCCTGAGTGATTGCTGCTGGGCTTGGGGAGCCATTGAGCTTGCACAGCTCATGGGTGAAATGGTTACCCAGAGAGGGAGCCATTGGGATAAACATCCACACCAACTGTCTAGAGACATGAACTCTGTTTTTAGGAGGCTCAGGTGACTGCAGAGTCGTACAGCCTGCTTGTGAGGAGAGAGGGAGAAAGCACTGCAACTTCAGAGAGAAGCTTGATCTGAAGGGGCATTGTGTTTGTTCAGCCCTTAATGAGCAGCTCGCTGGAAGTGCTGTCAGATGAGGTCCTGTAGGGTGCTATATCTGAGGCTGTTCAGGGGCCAGAGTTAATCCAGCACTTCAGTAATAGGAAATTATGCATTGTTTATTGCTGAGAATATTTGTGGGTTTTTTTTTTTTTCCTTGGTGTGTCAAAGACTTTCTGCACTGATCGTTCTTTGCTGCATTTCCTCCCTAAAACTGCTCTTGAAGAAAAAGGAGTTTGTGCTGTGCACTTGGCCAGGCTCCTGCGTGGTGTCACTGCAGAAGTTTGGGCTGTGCGGTTAACCATTTCTGTCTTGTTATGTCAGTATCTAACCACTTTCCTCCCACATCACATCTTCCGCGCTCCGCAGGCGCTTGTGCCAACGCATGCTTGCGTCACTGGGTGAAATTAGAGTCCCTCATGAACCTTGTGGGCTCCCACAGACGACGTTCAGATCAGTGGCTGAAATCCAGGTGTGAAATAGCCTTCCCGATTTGTGTGTCATCTCAGCAGAAGAGCTGCTTTAGTAGAATAGGTTTTTGAGCGAAGACAGCGGAGTGGTGGATGCAGACAGCTTCCTAAGCGACATGTCTTCAGGGCAGGGACGATTCGTATAACAGGAAGCAATCGAGGTGATGGCGGTTGGTTTTGGTTTTAATTTAAGGGTCTATTTGCACACACCAGGCTGTCCTTGTTCTGTTAATAACGGCATCTGCACACTGGGGTCACCATCTCACTGCACTCTTTGAGGATTTGTTGTTTAAGCAACAGCATTTGTTGGGGGGTGGCAGAGAGAAAATGGCCCCCTAATGTTAGTGATTTAACTTCTGGCAAAGCAGGCTGAGAGATGGAGGGGAGGAAGAGCTGCTCCACGTGGGGCTGGGGAAGGAGCTCAGGCTGGAGGTCTGATGAGTGACCACCCTCGTTCACCTTCAAAATGCTCAGTGTTATCTGTCCCTCTGGGTGTTTGTCCCTCTCCTACCAGCAGTATCTAAGCTACTTTTGGAAGGGAGTAATGTGGAGTTTAGTATTAATAGCTTTTCTTTTGGGGGCAGGAGAAGATGCAGAGGCTGCCAGGCTGCCATTTGACAGCAGTTAGCAATGATCAGCTGGGCTGATGGCTACTGGGCAGCTGGAATGGTTGGAAGCCTGCTGGGCTCGAAACTGGTTCAAAATGAGTTGTGCTGAATCACAACTGCTCAAAACTTCCTCTGCTTGGAGTGTATCTGAGTTGAAGTGAATCCCAGAGGGTGGGGGGAGAAAACCCAAGTGGTTCCTGTGAGCTGGGGAATTAAGGCAGCCTGGCGTACAGTTTATGCCTTGTGGCTGAGTTCAGTAAGCTCTAATTGATGATTTTCCCTATATTTCAGGCATGCATAACATCTTTCCCTTGTGGATTCCGTGGTGCCTAATGGGACTTGAGCTAAACTTGCAGTCCTTCCGTCTGTGGAGAATTCTTCCTCTCTGCTATTAGACTATTATTTCATGAAAGTTGTAGAATCTGATGGTTTAGTGAGTCTGCATCCCATGAAATTTGGTTGGAAACTGGCCATCATATTCCAGGTTGGTTAGGGATGGCACATCAGTGGGTATTGAAAGCACAACTGTGCGTTGCTTTCTCTGGTATTGAGACCAAACCAGAAGTGTCTGGATCAGAAAGAGCAAATTCAGGATGTCAGATGTCCAAGTCCTGTTGGCTCATCTGATCAGACAGGCTGTGAATTTGGGCTTAAGGATAACAGCTGCATCAGAATATGGTGCTGGATTTTGGACAGATTATAGGTCAAGATGCAAACATTAAAGTTGGTCTAAGGCTGGTTAATGAGGACAATTTATGCTTATAGCTGCAAGAGAATGATATGATCAGGGTTTTCAGAGCGCTCAGCGTGGGCATAACTTAGTCCCTTTGTACTTCCCTCATTTAACTGGAATTGATGTTAAGCCAGTGATGAAAACAACTGAAAAGCCAACTCCAGAAAGGGTTTTTCCTTGCTCAGTTTGGAAATTGGATATCGCTGATGAGGATGAGTGCTCTGGGAGCACTTTTGAGAACGCTGCTAAGTCAGGAGCACAGACAGCCTGATTATAGCTAACTTGGAGCAACAGAAAGGTACGGTGGTCAGAATGAATTTGTTCTGTGAACAAATTTGTTTTTCACACTGAGGCAATGTCCTGTGCCTTTGTAGGCCTGTCTGTTATGTTTTGTTAATGAAGCCAAGTGATCTTTGCTTGCTGCACATTGGATAAAGTCTGCAACTGTGGCATCATTCTTCTGCTTATATCACACTGCAGATAGGAAGGGAATTCTTGCACTCGGGTAAGGACGGAGTAAGGGCCCATTAAGTGTCTGTGAGATGTATCCCATGCTTAACTCTTCACAGTGATGGTAAAATGCAGGCTCCATTTGAATTAGTGGTGAAATTCTTTGCTGGGTGTGGGGTTTTTACTCAGGGCTTCCCTAAGGCTAGTTTTCATGGCAATTCAGGAGTGCATGTCCCATCAGCACTTCTAGAGATCTCTGCTGGCCTTTAGTGTAGAATTGCTTAGATCTTTTGCAGGAGTGACGCTGTCTGGGCAAGGTCTCTGCAGGCGAGAGGACTCATGGCATTTGGCTTGCTAAAGGGAGAAATGGTAAATAACTTAGGCAAAACAGTATGTGAAGTCTGCAGCTGTCCAGAATCGTATATGTTATGGCCGTGTTTGAAGCAAAGTGGCCAAATATTTGAGAAGCAAAGGATAAGCTAGATGTAGAGCAGTTATCTTGAGGCTTATGAAACTTGAGTGGTGCTTTGTTTAAAAGCATTTCTTGTATCATCAGGCAAGCTGCTCTGTGCCCATATTCCCCGTTAGGCGAAGGAGCCTCCAAGCCTTAGAATAAATACATTAAAGGCCACGAGACATAGAGAAGAGGATGGTGAGAAACTGAGAGATGCCAGATCCAAGACTGTGGAGAGAAGTCATGTCTCTTACTGAATTTTCTGTGCTGTCATGAGGGGAAAAGCTGAGCAGCTTTTTCCCAAGGGTGTGTGCATGAAGATTTCTCTGGTATTTCACCCAGTAATGTTTTGACAGGCCTAATAAGAAATTTCCTTTTGTCGGCAAACATTGTCTCTCTTCTGTCCTTTCACCATCACCGCTACAAGGGTGCTTCTCCTGCTGAGCCAAAAAGGTGAGGACCTATTTCCCGGTGAACTCTTTTTAAAAATCTCTATTGGATTAAATGAAAAGCCTATTCCCTCAGGCTCACATGCTCTGCAGTGACCCAGTGAGGGAGGTTAGCATATTCTGCCCTTGTCTGGGTGGTATTTCTCATGTGGCCCGGACTCCCCTCACTTCTCTGCTGCTTGGCCTGTTGTTGCAACAAGCAGGGGGGAGATGCCAGGGCTGCCTCTTCTCCTCCACTTGGATGTTTCATCTTGGTAACACAGTAGCACTGCACCTCTAATTGCATGCTCTCTGGTGCTAAACTGTTAATCAAACACATAAGTTTCTGCTTTGAAATCTTTTTTGTGTCACTTATGCTACAAGCAGGATTAAGAGCTCTCATGCAAATTAACACCTCTTAAATGCAACATTACTTACCAGTTTGGACTTTGGTTCTGCTTTCCTGTGCAAGACTATTTATTGCTACAAGCCACTCCATTTCTCCGGCTGCTCTTTTGCATCTGGTTGTTGTGTGCAGCTCTATCGTTGCATGTATGTGCATCTCCTAACTCCTGTGGTTTTCTTGCATACCTTTAGTTTTGCAGGTTTCCTTGCTCTCTTGTGCAGACTTTTCTCCTCTGCCTGCTCTCACGCCTATCACCCCTATGCTTTCTTGTGCATATTCTTAGCTTGGCATCTGTCCTCTTTCCCACCTCCTTTCAAATGCATATGCTTACTGTCTTCCAAATGCACACCCCAAAATTCTTGCTCCGTTAAAATACACAAACCAAGTCTTACAAACATCATCTTCAGCCATTCACAAATTACCTCCTCCTAGCCTCAAATTACAGGCTTTTTGAGCTTGTATGTATCAAAATGTTCTTTGGGTGATAGATGGGAGATTAATCTATTTATTTCACTTACAGTTTTGGCAGCTATAAAAAGAAGCAAAACTAGCTTTTTGGCCATAAACCACTTCTTGCAGGTTGATTTGGTAGAGGCGTCTTTGTTTTCTTTTCTTTTTCCTCTTGAATCTGCCAGAGACTTTAAGTGAAATAAATAGATTAATCTTCTTTCTGTAGCCCAGAGATCAGGTTGATGCATTTAAGAGCTCTTTCTCCCCCTAGACTTCTGATATGTTCAGAGATCCAATTCATATTTTAGAACTTCCTTCATGTGTAAAGAGACTCAGTGGTAGCAGTAATTCTTCACTAACAGCAAATAGGGGTCAGTGCTTGTTGGATTTATTTTCTTCTGAGAGAGCTGAAAATTTTCCATCAAAGCGTTTTTGATAAAAGGAAATTTTGTGGAAAAATATCAGTCGGGGGGGGGGGGGGGAGAAACCACCCAAAACCTGAACATCTCCTTCAAAAGAAAAAGTTGGTATTTTGCAAGACCATGTATCTTGAAGAAGGTTCAACTGCTGTGAGCCAAATGGCTGAAAGCAGATTTCCAAAAGTGTACATACTTATCAAAACAGAACTGTGAAGAAGTGTGGCAGAACTGGAAAAATCCTCAGTTTTGAGGACAGGAAATTGGTTTTCTGAGCAGCTCTGTTTTCTGTGGTGAAAGGGTATACATTGAGTGTAAGGAGGTCTCATGGAAAGGGTTTCTTAAAGGAGTTCATTCTGAAATCAGTCCTTGGCACTTTATAAAGCTGGGGTCTTGGTTTCTTCTTCCAGCGTGTGCACTCGCATCACAGCTTAGTGAGAAATAGGCAAGTTTGAAGAACTGAAGGTTTAATGCCATCTGGGTACTTGGGTCTTACACTGCCCAGGGAAAGACACAGTATTGCTAAAATTGTGTGGTGTGTATGTGTCCTTTCCTGGCATAGCACTGGGAAGATGTAGATGCCTGGCTTGCTCTTTATCCTACCTGGCCGCCTAGTGATCTCCAACCATTTGCTAGATGAAGTCTGTGTCTCTGGCCTGCCCCGTAAGGTATATGTTTGACCTTGGTAGAGCTTGCGCAGAGGCTGACTTGCCTCAAACCAGGAAAAGAGCCAGTGGCACAGTAGGAGATGGCACCAGGGTTGCTTTTGCACTCGCTCTGACTCTTCAGTCTTATTTTTGGCTCTTCTCACCCCCATATACACAGCCCAAGAGAAAGCAGTATTTGGGCTGAGCTTGTGTCCTGCCACCTGCTTTCGAGGAATGGTTTGACTTGGGGCTGTGTGTACCCTCCAGTGAAATGAACTACTTTGCTTTGTGGTTCCACATTTGCTGTAGGACAGGAGTGTTGCCGAGGGATATTTTCTGCAAAAGAGCTGATGTCCCCAATTTCATACAGTGGCTTGTCCCTGGTTCACGTGTCTGTGTTGGGTTTGTTCTCTATGGGAGCAGAACTGAAATTTCAAAAGCTTTTTTTATCTATTTCTTAATGTAAAACAATTGTTGGTTTAAAGGCTTTTTCTTATTCCTGGTTTAAGCTTTTTATGAAGCCAAGGCTCTGACTGTTTTTATTTATTCAGGGTCCCACAGGCCTCTTTGCAAGAAGAGAGTTGTTGAGCAATTGAGATTCTGCTCACCTAGGAGTTTCCTTGTGCCACCTCAGCTGGAGAGATCAGTTTGTATTTCCCCTTCCGAAAATATTCGCTTGTACTTGGCTGCATACTGTATGCAGTGCAAACTAGCCGCTCTCTCCTGCACCAGAGGTATTTTAACGGAATTGATGACCTGCAGAGTGGGTAGGAGTCTTCTGCTTGAATAAAAGTGGCATAATGTTTGATACAAGAGCCCTGGCCTCTTTATATGGGAGAAACAGCTAGTGCAAGGCCATACACTGAGGCTTTTGTGAGTGCCAGGTGTGCGGAGGTAAACAAAGATTTTTCTCACTTCTTTTTAGACAATTTGGGTCAAACCTGTCCAGAAACTTTATCCAAGGTACACAGCCCTCAGCCTTGTAATTATCATTAGCAGTGTACATAAAATGGTTAAAAGGTTGAGGTGATGTCACGACATAGAGCTCTGAGGTCAGAGGAGCAGTACTGGTGCGGACAACTCTGGCCCCTTTTTAATGGCAGCTTGCTGTCCTTCTCAGCCGGCAGAAAATCTGCCTTTCGCCTTCCACCTACAGACACTCCCCTTCCCCCAGGCTTGTCGTGATTTTTCCTTTAAGATAACAGCTTCAAGCCAATTAAGACTGTCTGAAGTGGGTAGAGCAGACATCGCTGTGTGAGACCACAGTGCTTTTAACTGCTATTGTTTGTTAATAAAAATAAAGTGTGGGCACCAGGGAGGGAGAAAATCCCACATGATCTTAGTTTTCTCTTTTCGTTGTTTTTTCCCAGTGAGAAGCGATTTGTCACAGCCAGGGAGGCTTTTGGTAGATGATCTCAGGAGGGTCGTGCTGGAATGCTTTGGAAGGGTACTGGTCCTGTACTCGCCTTGCATGTGTGCCCCGCATCTCCTTGGCTCGGCCGCTCTGTGCGTGGTGTAAATCACTGCTCATAAGCTTCGATGCCGGGCTGTGAACCCGAGGGGGCTGAGGCACAGGCGAAGATGGCATTTTGCTGCCTCTGCTGCCAGGAGGGGTAACTTGTGGCAGAGGGATGGGGCAGCCAAAGGCAGCGTCCTCTTTGTCATACTGTGAAGCTGGCCAGAGCTCGTCCATCCCAGCTCCGTGCTGCAGAAGCATGGCTCGGGTGGCTTTGCCGGGGAGGGCGAGGCAGGGTTGCACTAAACAGCCCTGTCAAATGGTCCTAGTGCTTTCATAGGTCGGGGTGTTTTGCCCATGGTGCTGTGCGTGTCCATCCTGTCATGCGCTTTGGTGTCTATTTTCTCAACAGCCATAGGACTTCCTTCGTCGCTGTAGTGCTTGAAGGCTTTGCTGTTCCTTGCAGTGCCCTATGAAGCAAGGCAGAAAGACAGGGGACAGCAGCACGTAGACGGGCTCCTTTTGTGTGCCCGAAGGGTTTGCCAGTGTGGTTGTACTGGCAAAATTTCCTAGCGGAGAATCAGCTTAAACCTGTTCCTAGAATAAAATAAGCTGCCCCAACAAACGAGTTTTAACGCTATCAAGTCAATGTCTGTAAGGGGACTTTTGTAAGCAGGATTCCGAGGGGGCAGGTGGGGTTTTCACACTCGTAATTCACTTTGCTGTGCCAATAAAGCTTTCAAGTATTGACTGACCCTGGGGGGCCTGATAGGTCCTGTGACAAGCCTGCGGAGGAGCGGATAATTGAATGGAGATGTCCTGTGACTCAGCCTGAAACTGTAACTGCTGAAGTCTCCCTGCGTTCACAGCTCTGTGGTTGATAATGCTGGGGAAAATCTAACTTTGAGATAGCTGAGTCTATATGTAGCTTGTATGAGGAATTAGAATGGGTACATATTGCTTTTATCTCTAAGCTATCACAGGAAAAGTTGATCAGGCTTTTCTAATGGTGGGGTGGATTGAGAAGGGTGAGACGAGAACACAGGATTGTAGAGAGAGAAAGTTAAAGAAAATAATCCACAGGAATATGAAATGTCAGGAATACATTCGTCCTTCTGCTTCACTGCCTCCAGAATTCTTTTCTCCTTGAAGTTTCTTGCTTCTTTTTCTGGAAGTCACGAATGGGGGAGGGAAAAAAGAAAAAGAGAGAGATAAAAGAACACGGCTAGGAGAATAAAAAAAAAAAATCCATTTCATGTATCAGCTGAGCAGGTGTTTATCACTAATATCACCTTCTCTTGAATATCACCTACTCTGGTGCTAACTGAATGACCCTCACGGAGCTGTGCAGTCACTGTGGTGTGATGGAGAGTCGGAGGTCCTTTTACCCCCCGGATACCTGGGGAAGAGAGATACCGCTGGTCTGTCTCTCACCTCAGATGAGTTCATCCCTGGCAAGCCACAGTGCGAATGTTGTGAGGACAATGCGAGAAGAGGAAAGGCATGGTGGCTGAAAGTAAAGCAGGCTCTTTAATGCTGATGAAATCTAAAAGGAGACATAGTTTTTATAGGAACATAGAAATTGCTAGACTGGAACAGAGCTGTGCTTCATATTGTTAAGTATCCTTTTTTAGTACTAGCTGCTTCCAGAGCAGTGTAAGGAGGCTTGCCCCAAGGGGTGATTCTTTTAACCCTCAAACATAGGGAGTTAGCCAGTGCCTTGCAGCGTGAAGGGTTTATATGCCATCCAAAACCTTATTTTCTCCTTTTTTTTTTTTTTTAACTTTACTATTGTAATTCTAGCTGTTCATTCTCTTTATAAATGTTTGATCCTTCTCTCAATCTTACTGAGGTTTTGACTGCAACAATACCTAGTGGTAATGATTTACCCATGCTAATTACACATTTCGCAGAGGAAAACATATTGTTCGTAGCTTTAAATGGCGTGATTTTTTAGTTTAATTGAACTTACATCTTTGTATCCCTGGGGCAGGCTTGCAATTTAGTTCCTCCCCCTGAGACACACAAGCACTTTCTCAAGCCCAGCAACAGTCACTTGTTGAAATATTTTTCAGGTTCCTTCACTCTTGTCAGTTCCATTTAAATTTGAGCCTCTCTGCAGATGAAGCTTTGCAAAAGGAAATAGCTCTCTTTGCTTGTCGAAAGAATGAAAAAGGCTCTGTTAAGTTGTTTGTTGATATTTCCTGACAGTTTTTCAGAATTCCTTGCTGCTCTGCAGCTGTTAAATTTGTTGTCTCAGCTGTGAGGATTACTCTAGCTTTGCTTGAGCTGCATTTTCTCACCATTCATCAAGCTTCTGGTGATGCACAGAAAGATCCATCAACACCAAAGCCACCTCCAAACTAGCATTTGGGTAAAAGTCTGCCTCCCAATCGCCTGGATAAGATTGAAGTTGCTGACAATTTTTAAAGGGTGTTTGTGGTTTCTCAGTGAGCTTGCAGACAATGGCGTAGGGGTTTTGCAGTAGAAGTGAACGGAGGTTGCATCAGGATAAAGCACACGTTGGGGTTTTTGAAAGCCTGGTCTTGGCACTGCCTTCCGGACCGTGGAGCGACGTGCCAGCGCAGCTGGAGATGCTGTGCCCTGTCTTGCTGGGATGCAGCCCATTGCCAGGGCTCCCCGGCTTGCTGGGACCAGATGTGGCAGGACAGATGTGGCAGGCCAGGTGGCAAACAGATTTTGCAGGGTGGCAGTATCTTTGGAAGTGTGAACAGAAATAGCAATGCACCTGGATTTCTTGAGTGTCCTTGGCAGGTTGGGCAGAGGGAACAAGAGGGAGAGAAGAGAGGTGGCTTGTTCAGGGATATCTTCACTATTGGCGTGGCAGCTTCAGGAGAGCTTTATTCTGTGATTTAACATTTTATTCTGCCTTTTGGCTTTTGCTGTATTGTCTAAGAATTTTTCTGCAAAAACCTCAAAATATCCGGAAGATGTGGTGATAGCAACAAAGAAAAGTACCATCTCACAGAGTCATTAAAATTGTATAAGTAGTTTCAGAAGCAAGTTGCTTCCTCTGAGAAGCAAATCGTCCATAATTCTGCTTGGTATTTAGAGACTTTTATCTCCAGAGAGAATTCAAAACTATTCAGTATAGTCTTGATTTATTTTATTCTCTTGAATTTTCAGAGCTAGAGATGAAAAAGGGCTTAACAGAAAAAGAATTACATACTTGTGCTGTGCAGAGAGAAGCCAGGGGCCAGCTCGTGATCCACCAGCTATTCAGCAATTCACGTACCACCCTGAAGGACCCATGAAACTCTTTTCTAGCCAGCTCACTCCTTTTGGGGATAGCAGATTCAGACTGTTTTATAACAGCTGGCCATCAACCAGGCTCGCTTGCTATCATAGCACGCCGCCAGTACAATAAAGAGGAACCATTAATGCACGAGCTGTAAATGTACAGGCTGACAAGTTCTTGGTGGAAACGTCAGTAAAGGAAGTTGGTTTGATTTATTTCCAGCAAACTGTGGTGAGGATGAGTCCAGGATAAGTCATCTTCACATGCACAAGAATTAGTGCAGCAAGTTTCTAAATATCCTTGTTCTCTTAAGTGTTTTCTTGGCTTCTAAGGCTTTCTGCTTTGTGTTGCGTGAAAGAAGAATGTAATCTTCCTTCCCTCTCTGGGTGGAATTTCAGAGTGCGCTGGAGTTGATGCCCCAGTTGTACCTCTGAATCATTGCTGGACCTGGGCAGAAAGCATGTTTTATGGCTTCTCCTGGGGAGATGAGAGAGAGACAGGTGCACCTTGCAGCTGTAAGGAAGCAAAAGCTGTTGGGAGGATGGCTAGCTCAGCAAGGCAAAAATTAGTTTACAACAAAGGGGTTTGAACTGTGTGTACCACACTTTTGTGCCTGAATTTAGAGAGTAGGAGGCAGGAGGAACTTGAGGAGATGGAGAGCTGTGAGGACTGAAATACCTCTTTGTTCCTTGCAAGTTAGAAACTTTGATGTTAGGCTAGGAAGAAAAATGCTCTCGCTCCTTTCTCTCTCATCCTATGTCTTGAAGTCCAGTGTCTGTTCCCACTGCTCAGTGGTGCAGATGTGATGGCAGTGACGTGTCCTTGTGTTGCACTCCCTGGGTATTTTGCAAGCACCTCCATCAACCAGATGGTCTATGGGTATGGGTCGTAGGAGCCTGTGTAGTTCTGCTGTTTGGTGAACCCCAAGGTGTATTTCTATTGCTGACAGCTGTTTCTTGGGTTCGTGCTCAAAAATCAAAGTACTGGGAAGCCGTTCTTAGCAGTGGGTAATGTGTTAGGTGAACGCAGCATCCCTCTGTGCTCCATGTTCTAGGTAATTACAACCCTGCCGCTCACGTAGCAGAGCGCAGCGGGTGCCCTGTATTTATTATTTAACTTTGCTGTTAACTCTAAGCTGGTGATGCAAAGGCAGCTGCTTCTCTGGGAATCTCGTAATTTGCCTCTTCACCAAACCAGGCTGCAAACAGGAGAGGTGGCCTTGAGGTCTGTCCTTTGGAGCTGAAAGTCACCGGACCCTTTCCCAGTCCTTGGCTGTTCGTAGTTTGCCTAGAGTCGTTACCCTCATACGGTTTGTTTTTGCAGAGTCTAAAATGAGAACCACCCATTTTAGCATGGTGATCCCATAGTGCTTTGGCCGAGAATGACGGGGATGTTAATTCCAACATCCTCCTCAAATGGCAGGCAGGCATTTCCCTCCACTGCTTTGGCTGGAAACTGTGGGGTTTTATGTCTGCCTTTCCTTGCCCTAGTCCAGAGGCACAGTTAGGCTGCTGCCCTGCTTTTCCCTCGCAGTGGCTGCCTTTTAGATGCTGATACAAAGTGTTTGCTGCAGGTGGGATCGTATTTATCCGCACAAAGACATGGTCTTAAAACACCTTGCCAGATGATATTAGACAGCTGCGCTAAGGTTGTGGAGAAGCGCATGCTGGTGGAGGAGGAGGCTGGTGGGGAGCGTACCCAAGGGCTGTCGTCTCTCACTGTCCCTACCAGAGGAATGAGCTCAGCACTGTGGCAGGGAAACCTGCTTTAGTACTGACATCTTCTCAGGCCTGGCTCTTTTTGCATCTCCGACCTCTGTGTGTGGTTGCTCCTCTTACTTCTTCTCATTTCGTGTGAGAAACACTGACAAATCTGAGTGTTCGCCTCAACTTTCCCTGGGACCAAGCCGCACCCGACGTGCTGCCGTTCCCTACGCCCTCCTTGGCGAGTGCCGCGGCCAAAGGTTTCTGCTAGTTTCTGCTACAAACGCCTTTTGTCGAGTTGCTCTTTTGAGCAAAGAGGCAACGTGTCAGTGTCTGGCAGAACGCAGCGGGGCCGTGGAGGGGAAACAGCGGGGATGAGCAATTGCCGTTTTTCTCAGTCGTGTCTCAAGATGCGTTTGGAGACTTTCTCCCCTTCTCTCCCTCTGACAGCTCCGGTAGCCTCTTCTAGACTGCCTTGGCCAGGCAGGAGGGGGCAGTGGAGGAGAAAGAAGGCAAAATGCATCTGAGGTCCTGTATCAGATGCTTTGCTACTCGAGATGTCGTTGTTAATCACCGCTGGCTAGCAAGGGCTGCTCAGGATGTTTTTTGCACTGAAAGCATGCCTAGGGTAGCGGTGCAAGAAGTGGGACCTAAAGGAGGAAAAGAAGACTGTGAGTCTTGGGGAGTGGCTTTGGAGCCGACGCTGAGCGCGATGCAGCTCCTCGGGGTGCAGACCTCAAGGAGGGTTGAGAGAGGATGTGTGTGCGCCTGTGTGCGACTTCAGCGCTGCAAGCGTCAGTTCCACAGCCTGGGCTGTAATACCGGTGTGAGTAAATTTGACGTGATCCTGCTGTTTTGTCAATAACTTGGAAAGTTTTGAAATAACTGCTTCAAAGTGCTCAAATGATACGTTGCTCCATAATCTGTCTCTGCTGCTGCCAACGCTTCTAAGTAACCAATTTGCCGTGCGCTTAACCTTTTAGGGCTTTTCCTCCCCAGGCATTACTCTGTAACTCCCACTAAAAAAAAAAAAAAAAAGAGAAGAATGCCATTGCCCTTCTCGGAGGTGGCTAATGGTTTCCAGGTGGTTTTTGGCAGCTTCAGCTTTTTAAAAATGTGTTGAGCACACAACTTCTGAAATCAGGATGTTCTTCAAATGTCCAATGGACATCTGAGCATGGGGGTCCCTCAATTTTCTTGAACTGAGAGAATTGGGACTCAGAAGGCAGGGCTGCTGGTGGGAGCTTCCCAAGGGAGATGTGATGCAGAAAGAGAACAAGCTACAGGGAGTGAAAATGTGCAGGGGCTCCCTGCTCAGCCCCTGTCTTGCCTTCTTTCCTACGGCCACGTCTCAATATTTCTTCTGCCTCCCTTGCCTGCCCGTAAAAAGGGGATAGCCCCTCTGAAGCGTGCTGAGATGAGAAGGTGGAAGTCTAAATGTAACCTAAAAATAGCTTAATTGAAAAAATTGCAAGTAAAAAGCTATGTCTTTCTTGAACAAAACTCCTGGTGACTTCAAAGGCAGATTAAAGACTTTGCCTGTGTCAGGACTTCAATATTTGGCCCAAGAATTAGACAAATGGAATAGCGTGAGAATGTTTGCCAGAAAATTGGAGAAGGGAGAGATAAGGTAACAGATGAAATACTCAAAGTCAGCATTTAAGGACATTGCTGCCTGTAGAGATAATTTTATCAACCTGAGGGACAACCATTTCTCCTATAAAGTAAAATCTACCCTCTATGTAGCTGTTTAAAATGGCATTTGTTAAAAATTTGTTTAAGTGTGCTGTGGGAATCTGCTGTGGGACAACCAGTGCCAATATCTGTACTAATGAGAGTTTTGTGGATTGTCCACTTACTGCTCTTCATTTTGATGGTGTTTGGACTTTGAAAGTTAGACCTATGTGTGTTGGGAGTGCTGTTACCTTGTAAGAGGAGAAAAAAATGGTCCTGCTCTTGGTCTTGTCCTGAATCCTTTTGCACGTGACAGGCAGGGAAGGAGGTGGTGACTGTCATTGGGGCTGGAGCAGTACAAAGAATTTGTTTCTAGTTTGGTGGCCAAAGTGACTCTCTGTCTCTGACTCCCATCTCTCAAATTATGGTTTGGTATGAAAATGTTTTGTCCTATCCTAAAACCAGAAGTCAGTATTATATTTTAAGTTGCAGGCTGCTCTGAGTGAAAAAAAGGAGGGGGGGGGAGAAACATTAGAGATGTGACTCAATATTGATTTCCACTTGTTTTTGTGGAAACGCTAAAAATGCCAAGATGAAATATTTTGATTTTTCCTTGTGTTTCTTTTCCATTTTTTTGTTAGAAGCTCTTTGCCCAGTTTGACTCCAATTCCTGAATAATTCATAGTCTGTAAATAGCTTCCTCCTCCTCCTCCTTTGGTAAATAGACTCTTTGTCCCAAGTGCTTGGCAGGCTCAAAGCAGTGTCATCCTGCTGAGTTGCTGGTTCGAGAGCCGAGGTGCTCACGGTGCCGTGTGTTCTCTCTCTGCAGAGTTATGTCATGCCCAGACCACCAAAGGGCTCCATGAGGATTTATAGAAGATGCCCCGTGTCTTGGCGCCTCTGGTGCTCCTTCTGCTGTGGCTAATGAAGATCGCTGCCAGCCCCCATTCCCTGAGGATTGGTGAGTACAAAGCCTCCTCTGCCCTGCATTTAAGCATCCTTCCACTCATTGTTTGGGCTACTCTGCGTAGACGTGCTCGGACAGGGGAAACCAAGCCTTGCCTGTGGTGGTTGGGCTCCCTGCGCTGGTGGTGTGCTCCCCGTTCAGGTGGGGCTGAGGCCCTTGCTGAGCTACAGTGTCCCACCTGTATTTTGGAAATGTTCCCTCCTTCATCTTATGAATGAAATGCAGTTTATATTGGGCGTACGTATTTGCATTAATTTTTATGGTGGTAACGTTACCTGATGGGAATCTCTTTCTGTATAAATTTGAAGTGAAAGCCACTCCTCAAAGGGGCACTGAGGAATGAAACTTGCTCCCCCCCACTCCACTTGATGCTCTGCTAAGGTCCACACAAAAGGAAGTAGTTTTTTGTCACAAATTTATCTGTGCCCACAGTGATGAGTAAGGAGTGTTTGAGCCCAAACTGAACCTAGTTAACCGGTGCAACAAGAACATTAATAACTCCAAAGTGCTCCGTTTCTAAGAGTGTCCTATGCATTCGGACTCCTTTGGGCTTTATTAAAAAGTGTTCAGGAAGAGGCACCATCATCTTTGCTTGCTGCCTGTGTGGATTAGGGAAAAGAAATGCATCCAGAAACCTTGTAATGAAACTTGCTTCATAGTATAGACACTTTGCTCTGTTGTTTAGAAAGGAAACTGCTTTACCTGACTCTTCTCTCCGGAGCTACTAGCTGGTTTTATTAACTATTTGTTGCAGATAAGAAGCTAATCTATTCCTGTCCCTGTTTGCAACTTTCACAGGTGACACTTGAAGTAAAATTACTTCTCCCCTCTGCTAGTGGAGCATGGAGCAGCTCAGAAATATAGCAAATGAGGGTCTGTGCTGGCAGGAGTCTGGGAAGGGTGGCTGGGTGTTTTATATCCCCAGCATCTGTGATTCATGGGGAGCACTCATGCTGCATAGTCTCAGCTCCGCAGACTGCATTTCACGTTGATCGGCAGATCCTCCACTTGAGCCAGCAGATGGGAATGGTGATGGACAGTATATTATCAGGATGCTGAAGGTGAAAGATCCTTCATTACACCTTGTGCTCCAGCCACCTCCTCCTTTGGGGAAAGTACTGTGTGTGCTTGGGAATGTGAGGGGAAGGGGAGCTCCCCTGGCAGCGCACATAGCAGCACTGGGCTGCAAACCAGTCTGGGAACTGGCGTGGTCGTCCACCTCCACAGTGCAACCCAGAGTGAAATGGGGAGGTGTTTGCGAGAGACGGGACTGTGCTTTTGTGTTCCTCGCTGAGGACTGGAAATGAAAATCTGTGCTGCACTGCACTGGGGGCAACTATCAGGTGGGATTAGCTGCTGCCTTCCAGGTCTCAGCTTGGTGCATGCTCAGGGGCTCCCTAAATGGAGTTGGTGGCGGCTGCTGTGAGGCCAAGTCAGTGCTAACCCCTGAGGGCAGGCAAGAAGAAGCCGGGGTGTCTGTGTGTTCAGGGGACACATGAGCAACTGCAGTGTTTGTAGAAAATCTGCCTCCTTCCATCTGTTCAAATACTAGTTTTGTCTTCTGTGCTTGGCATCTGCTGCTGGGTGAAGGAGATCTTGACACGTCGAAGGCGTATCCATAATAGAAATTACTCACACACTTGAACACAGGCATGATTCACATGTCGCCTGGTCCCACCATCTCATACAGGTACACAACTGTATGCCTCTGTGCTTAGAAGAGATGCACAGTGGTGAATAGCTGAGCGCATGCTGCTTAAACATAAGCATCTTGTCGTTAGCATCGTGGACCTGGTTGATTCCCACACGTGAGCCTAAGGCAAGAATTTGCTGAGGGAGGGGAAGCTCAGGTTGGTATGTTAGTACATATCTACTGCTTTTGCTTTGCTCATGGCCTCAGAGCTAACTTCTCTGAAAATGGTGTCTGAAGCAGATGGGCAAAGAGCTGAGGGGGGGGGTTGGGGTTTTGGTTTTGTTTCTTCAAGACAGAGTTTTATTTTAACAATATATCCAGCAAAAAAAGTTAATAAAAATAAAGTACAAAATAAAAGGAGCAAAAAAATATTACTACCAGCCCTGAAATCATTCCCAAATGCATGCTTTTGGCAAGGCAGGGAGGTATGTTATCTAGCAACATAAATCAATGCACTGCATAGAAAAGGAAAACAGACCAGCATGAACATTTAAATATTCAAAGAAAATGCAAGCTAACATTTAAAATAATTCTGAAAGCCATCTGGTAATGGACTGCTCAAATGTACACTTATGTGATTAGTAATGTGAGGTGAACATAGGCAATGTTGCGTCTGGGTTCTTCACCAAGTTGCTAGAAGAGGTTATTGCCTGCTGCGCTTGGCTTCCAGGGTAGAAGGAAGCGTGGTGGTGCTGAGTCAGGGGCACTTGGCTTGGCTTTTAAACTAAGCACTGAGCTTTCCTGCTGCTGCTTTCTTGGGTTTTGCGTGGATCTTGGCGCTGATATTTCTCAGTGGAGTTTCTAGGCAGCAGATTGCTTAATCTTTGAGCACACAGTGACAGGAAGTTCTCCTAGCCTGGATGGGACCAGCAACGAGTGTTGCATTCCAGAGAGCTTTAGAGGCATCATCTATGCAAAAAAGTGAGCAGAATATAGGCTACAGGGTGACCTTCCCTGTGTCTTTGGCATGCATAGGAACAATCTGTAGTCTATCGTGTGCTCTATTTCTCTCCTTGATAGGCAGGAAAAAAACATTGGTGCAAACAAACCTTTTTTTCAGCCTTTTTCTTCAGCCTTAAACTCTGTGTATTTCTTTCTGATCCCATCCTGGAGAAAGTCTCCTAGTTCACGTTGTTTTGGAGACCTTTGGGGGGGAAAAACACCGATCCACATGCTTTATCCAAATAGTGTCTTTCTTCTGAGTGCCTTTTGTTTATCAGTCAGCTTGCCTGTTCTGTCCTGGTGAGGTATTATCTCCCTAGATGCTCAAAAGATGATTGTGATCAGGGGATGAAGAAGCAGGCAGGAATGGGCATGTTCTCGGAAGTTTTCAAGAGCTCCAGGAGGTGTGTAAGGAATTGCCTCGAGACATCCTGTAGCCCTTGAAAAAGCCAATATATGTCCTAATAATATATGTCCTGGGAGCAAAACCCAACAGTTGGTGCTTGCCCAACATGTGCTCTGTTGCATCCATCCGCACCAAAAGCACAAAAGACATCAGCTTCCTCCTGCCTGCCCCAGTGGCGGGCAAGGAAGATGGCTGGTGCAGTGTGCTGTGGGCCAGCATCTCCCCTAGCTCTGGTTTCCTGTGGTATATACATATACCTGGCTGTAGAAGTAATTCTGGTTTTGTTTTTCGTTTGTTCACTCATGCTCAGTAAAGTGTCAGGAAATTTACTTGAGTTATTTACTCAGTTATTTACTTGGTCTTATAGAGTAGACTGTCAGAGCCCTAAATTGGTATTCTCTTGCTAGATTCATTGGGTGTACTAACAGCTTATTTAAAATTCATATACAAGCCAAAGTTGTAGTTTATACGTGGCATTGCCCTAACTAGCAGTAGGCTCAGTAGCACTGACATACGATCTACTGACAAACTCCTTGCAAGGCCTCCTTCAGCCCTGCAGCTCTTTAAAGTGCTCTTTTCTGTAATTGCCTTTGTCTGTCCAAATCCCTTCCCTCCCTCTACCTCTCAACTTTGCAAAGTTTATACAAAAGGCAAGATGCAGTTCTAGCATTTAGAGTATTTTGTTTGGTGAAATCTAGTGTTCTTCTACCCCATACCCAGTGAAAATGCATCCACCGCTTGCTCAGCTGATAATTGAAGCAATCATCTGCACTGCTGTCCCAGTGCTCGTGGTAGGGTTTCATCCAGCAGAGAAGCAATGTGTGCTCAAGGTCTCCACAAATCCAAACTGACAGTGGGGTGTCACTAGAGGTGCCAGCCTGGGACATTTGTCCTTGTTTCTAGGCACGTTTCCAAAAATCTGAAATACCTAACGGGCTGTGAATCTCCTACATCTGCTGTGATTGTGGAACTATAATGTCAAGGAAATGTTCTTGGGATCCCCCGGAGCATGCGGAGTCGTGGGAAAGCACTGGCATTTAGCTGTGCATGCTGAAGTAGGTGGGAAGAGGCAAACTGGAGACATGCATCCAGCTTTTTCTGCATCACTGCAATTGCATAGTGCCCCTCCATTTCCTACCTATCACCTTGTCACAGACCTGTGTGGCAGAGCACCATTTGTATGGCCTTGCAGCCCTGCGTAATTACCCTCCCAAGGTCCTTATGATACTAAGCTGCTTGTTTAGTGAGCTAAAGGCCCCACAGCTGCACGGTGTGCTTCTGCCCCGTCCAATGCAGTTAGTACATTGGTGTGTCTGAGCTGGAGGGCTGAAGCAAGGAAGAAGAACTGAGCATTAAAAATGTGTGGCAATGAACACAATTGTGGACCATTTAGTTCAGCTTCCCCAGCTCCCAGGGGATATATGTAATTCTCCTAAAGGCACTGCAGAGAAGATCCCACAAGGCAGCATGTTATTTAACATTAACATTTTTAAGGGTGATAGTGCCATTGATGATGAAGGTGCAGTCAGTCCCCCGGATGCTGTAAAAGAAAAATGTCAATGTCCGCCCCAGTGGGCAGGTACAAATGCTTCCTCCCAGGGGTGCGGTCCGAGGTGGAGAGAAACACGACTGTGCCCTTTATGGCAGGCAGGGAGAGCTGTGGCTTTGTGACAGGTTGGCTTGTGCCAGCCCCAGTACCCCCATATCCTGATGGCAGCTTGCTGAGACAGCTTGAAACTCCACTTCTCTCGCCTGCGCGGAGGCAGGGGAGCGCATTCGACGCAGACGGACAAAGCACAAACTCCTTTCCTTACGCAGTGCTGCTTTCTGGCATACCCAAGGCCTTTGTGGATGATAGCAATGCAACTGCAATAGACTGCTGTCCACCAATTCGCTATTCCCCAGCAGAGAAATGGCCTTACCCTGGCTTTGAACCCAGCAAGGCTGCTGCGATCAGCTTAAGGCGGAGAAACAGTCTCCAAGTCTCACATGGTGGTGCTGTTGCTGGAAAACCTTTCCACTTGTAATTATGATTAGTGTTTAAGAAAACAAAGCTTCTGGTAGGGGTTAGGTGCCTCTCTCTCTGGCCGGCTGTCCCACCGGCCGCGGGAGCAGAGCCGTCAGGTACTGCCTGTGCAGGACGGGGACGGCTAATGACTCCTTGCCAGAAGGCAGCAGACTGGAGGGGAAGAACTGGGCTGGAAACAAAGCAGGTTGCTGAGACATGTGTGATTAGCTGGCTTCTCTATGCATGGACCTAACTGTTAAAAATTGTTATTAAAAATAATCCTTAAAAAGAAACCATTGTGAGCTGCAGGGCCCCAGTGCCCGAGGCTGTACCCACATGCCTCCGGGGCAGCAGCGGTTGTTGGACGGATGCTTTCAAGTGCCGTCGTGTTTGGACTGTGATAAAAAAAAGCCCAAAAAAAGCCACCCTGGCTTGAGGACTGGGGTGGGAGGAGGGTGTAGCTGCTCTGGGGGTCAGGTGGAGGGGTATGTTCTGGACACGAGGGACGGTGGAGGAGTTTTACTGTTTGCAAATGTTTGCCAAGTTGCATCTGGAGAAATAAGGCACGAACGAAGGGCTGTCCCCATGCTGTGGTGACAGCAGCAGGTGTGGGCTGCAGCTAGGTTGACATGAAATGCGTGTAGATGCTTTCTATGTGTATCTTGGGTTCCTAGGGACTAGGAACCCAAGCTACACACTTGCCAGGGGTGGCCCTTGGCTCCCCTCAAGCCCACACTGTAGCTGCCCATCTCCTGGAGTCCCGCCGTGGCATGTGGCCCACCATCGCACCCAGCTCTTGGAGCTGGGAAGTGCTGCTGGGTGCCTGAGCTTCAGTTCTGTCCCCTGCTCGATTCATGCCTCACTGGGCTCATTTCAGCACTCGTAAGTAGGGTTTGGCCTGTATTGATTTTATTTTATTTTTTTTAAAAGGCTTTCACATTTCATTTAGGACTTTCCTAGATTCTGAGAGTCTAAAGAAATAGAGAACTGTGCAGGAGGAGGAGAGGTATCTACATCTTTGTTGATGCATGACATGGTAAATTTGTCTGGCTGAAACAATATTAATATTTCCCCCAATATTAAAAAGGCCCAGTTAAGTTCATTAAGGTGAAGTAGATTCATAGTTATTTGTCATTTGCGGCTGAAGAGTGGTGGGAGGTAGAGAAAAATTCAATATTCATTTGTTAACTATTTGCCCTTTTAATTTTGTTTTCATTATTCTTCTAGGAGAGTGATATTTTATTTATGCTTTCTGAGTTATGCGCATAAATCTTTATTTTTAAAAAAGTCACCAGTATAGATGTCAGGCCCTTTCAGCAATGCCTTGTCTAGACTTGCCCTTTGATTCTTTGCAGTTCTCCCCAGGTACTGCTGTGTTACAGTGCTAGGAAGAGTGGCTAACAGTGCCCCATCTCCTAGCCATGCCTTCCCTATCCTGAGTGGTCTTGTGAAGGCAACTGATCTATGGAGGCTACTTCCAGGATAAAAGGAGTCTTTTTTTTTTTTTTTTTTCCCTGCAAAAGGCAACTGAAGCTGTTCAAAGGGGGCTGCACGCAGCTGGTGACTGCTGCGGTCTCTTATCTAACCTGTTCTTCTCGGAAATGATCAGGTGAAAAGTGGTTTTCTTGAATGCTTTTGATGTTGGACGCTAGGGCAGAGCATTCGGGCTCCCTGCATGTGTGCTGAGGTCGGTATCTGAGGAGAACGTGGTTGCTGGGTGGTCACCGTGTGTGGGCAGGGGTTTGCACGCTGTTCCCACTGGCTCTGCAAACTCGAGTTTTCCTAGGGATGCGCTGGGCGGCTTCTCTGCATGCAGAGGCAGGAGGCTCATTAGCACCATCGAAGTGTGAGTGAAAACTGCGGGAGAAAAGCGAGAGCTTCCGAGCCAGGAGCCCTGGGAGAAAGCGAGTGGGAATCGGGTTGAGCTGCAAGCGAGTACTTGAGCAGTACTTGAAGGATGTAGAAGTCCTGCATCCCTGCTTCATTTTGCTTTGATTTTGAACAGTGAGGGGCCTATTTGGCATACTGACTGAGACTGGATACCAAAGAGGGAGGGACTGATCGTTTCCTCCACTGTAGAGGTTTCTACATGAATTGCATGTGATCAGGGTTGAATGCATTTGGCTTAAAATCAACTGAGCCGCGTGCTCCAGGGAGCTCTCATGGAAGCAAGAGGGGCTTGGTGCAATGCGTGAGGACCTGCCCCGCAGCTGATGGCTCTGCGGGAGAAAAGCACCCGTGGCATGGGCCAGGCAGCCCAGTGCCCGTGGGGCTGCCCTGCTCGCCCGCTCCCCGGGGCACGCAGTCCCCCTTGCCTCACCGGGGAGATTGGGGTGGGAGGGGTGTGTGTCTCTCCAGGCTGTGGTTTAGCCACCTAAACCATAACGAGCTCCTGATCTACAGCTGAGGAATCCAGCACTACAATAATATGAATAGTAAATAATAAGCAGATTTATACCTTAAATCAGTGCTACAGGGCATGGAGTGAGGGAGGTTGCGGATTCAGTGAGACAGACCATCTCTTTATGTGCTTTGCACCTCTGTGGCAGAGTTATTTTTACTGATCTGCTCATTAATGTCTGAGAGGCAGGCTACATTGTCCATCCCAAGAGGCCTTAAGTTGTGTTTTGATTCATTATATATCCATGTACATATTATATAGGTATAGATCTCTGTGTGCAGAGCATCTGGATGGGGAAGTCAGCTGGTAGTTACAGAAAAGAGCTGTGTTGCTCAAGTAGCAAACAGCATAGACCTCTGTTTTTTTCATTTACTTGTTTAATGAAAGTTACTTGCTCACCAGCACTGGTAAAGCTGTGGTACGCCTGGGCACAGCAGCCAGCTGCTGCCCTGTGCTGTACTGCGTGGTAGATCTGGAAGGTGACCGGGTTTGAAGTAGGTGCTAATTCAGCAGGAAGAGGAAAATTTGCTTTAAGGAGAGGAGCCAGGGAGAGAGGGGCTGGTCACTGGGAAGGTCATACATATCTCCCTTACAGGTCCAGTCCTATGCAGTCGCAGGGGGAGCAAGAGAGGGCAGACATGGATAGGTGCACGTATAGGGTTTTGCTTCAGAGGTCTGATTTTTCACTTTTGTTACTGAACATCGAATATTCTCCCTGAGCCAAGGATCAGGATCTGAGAGCCATGTAACCTGTTTTATATCTAAATACTGTTACTGCCCCTGGGCAACGCTTTGTGTATTTAGCTGCTGAGCCATGTTTAATAGAGGTCTTTTTGTTTCATAGAGTGAAAGCTAGACATAGCAAGAGCTACTCTGTCATTTTTTCATTTTTTTCAGATATATATATGAATAAAAAAGTCAATTACATGAATGAAAGATGCTTGGTTCCCTGCCTAAACAGCTGCCAAAATTAATTCCAATTCTGAGCCAAATTCAGCAAAGCTGGAATTTCTGCAGAAAGCTCCAGCGTGGCATGAGATAGGCTTGTGCATTAGTCTGCATTACAGATTACTGCTGCCCAGCTCCTCGCCCTTGGCCATCCGTGTGGGCAGCTGAGGAAGGATGGATTTCACGCACTCTGCGATGAGCTTGACTTCACTGCAGAATAAGCCCGAATTAAATATCCTTAGCAGACCCTTGCTGGAGTGAGTGCCATCACACTGCAAAGCAGTGCTCACTTGATAGAGAACAGCTGTCTTGGCAGCTCAGAGCACCTGAAAACTTAGTGCCAGCGTCAGCAATACTTTGAGCTTCAAATTTGTTCCTCCCCACGGACCAATTAACTTGCATTTAAAGTACCACCTGAATTGAGCAGGAGATTTTTTGGATGTGGACAGGAGCTGGGTTGAGGTACAAAATTTGAATAAACATGCCGAGGAAGTAAGCCCTCCGTCCAGGCAGCAGCTGCTGGTGTGGGAGGGCAGGGAGCAGCTCTATGGCTGGCTACTGAGGAAGGGGCACCTGTGGGATACGTGGCTGAAGAACACGGTTGCTTACTTTTAGGGAGATGCATACCTGTAGTGACTATAACTAGTGATCTGAAGGTTGTTTTCAGGAAGCGAGGTGGAGGATAGCCTTGCAGCTTAAGGCAGTGGCCCAAGTTTCTAAAGGTGAGTTGAGATAAAGCCAAAGTCATTACCTGTGAGCTATTACAACCTTTCTGAGAAGGCAAGCTGGAGGATGGCAGATGGGAGGAGGAAGACAGCAAGGCAACTCCAACTTGTAACAGTCTGTTGGAGCAGAGCTGAGATCCTCACGCTGTGCGCGTAAGGTAGGGTTTCTTTCTGTTTGAAGTGATATGCCTTGTGCTTAGAGGTTTATTCCTCATTCTGTTGCTGCGTAACTCTTGGCAAGTTCATTTGTCCTTGCTCTGTAGATGGGTGGACTGCAAGCTCAGGGGCCAGCGCTGCCAGTTGCAACATGTGCAGTGCTCTGCTCAGTCAGGTGTTAAAGCCTCTTGCTAGCATTAGGCACTGCAGGGCTGTTGGGCAACCTTCCCAGAAAAGGTGCTTTTGATCTGAAAGGGCACTTATCTCAAGTCCCCTTCTGCAGCTAATTGCTTGTGGCTCAGTTTAAGATAAACACACCCCTGTAAAGCTAAAAGCCCAAATTGTCCTGGCTTGGATTTAGAAGCTCTAGCTCTTGATATCCAGGTGTTTTGAGCCTATAGCACTTGAAAAAGTCCCAATCCCAGAAGTAGAGAACAACCTGCTGACAAAGCAGGGGTGAGAGAGATCCTGGCTCCCTGCATGCTGCTGCTGCTGGGTCCTACACAGGGCTCCAGCCTCTGCCAGGGGTAGGTCCTGCCCTTCCCTGCAAAGCCTTGCTCCTGGCTTTGTGCTCCTCTTCTCCCTCACGAAGACCTCACTGTGATGAGATTGAAGCTGCTGGCTGAGGTGATTGCTGAAAAAATGCTGAGGAAAAAGGGAAGGATGGAAGAACTTGAAAGAATGAGTTTTGCTTTTCTGTAGGATGTTGGCTATGAAAAGCACAGAGCTGTAGGCTGTGCTGATCGGCAGGGGAAGCAGTGTGCATGTGGGAGAGAAGAGGGCAACACCCAGGGCACAATCCATACCTAAAATGGCTGTGAGCAGGCAGGACAAATGGGTGCCCTCAGCCTGCATTTTGCTGGGAAAGCCCTCCAAGAGGATGATGTCACGTTAGGGTAGCATCGTTCCCCAGAGCCCTTCTTTGGGGTGTTATCTCTGGAGGGGCAATGAGTGTGGGAGGCCTGAGAAGCAGAAGGTGAAGATCCCAGCTGGAGGAGAGCTCCTGAAATGAGGAAAAAATGGGAGATGCATGGAGATGGGTGCTTATAACCATGGCCGGTTATGCCTGAGAGTGGTAACGTGGAGCAGTGGCAGGGCATGGACCACAGGGCTCTTGGGGCTGGCAGAGACCTCCCTGCGGGAAGGGATGTGCAGACCTGGTGCTCGTAGGGCTGGAGGGTGTGAGGGAGCTCCGTGGCCCATAGGCAAAAATGAAATGCTAAGCTCAGCAGGCAGAGAAGTAAAGAAAGCAGAGGCTCATGTGTCAGCAAAGAGGTGGACTTGAGCGTGGAGCTAGAAGGGAGCAATAGGGGGGATCTGCAGTGGAGGAGCAGCTTAGCCAGGCAGTTGCCAGCTCTGACTCGACCCCTGCCAAATGAGGACTGTGAATGTAAGAAGGCTGCAGGGAGGGATGGCTCATTTTCCCAAAGACACCGCTAATGAATTCCTCTTGCACCTCCAGACGCTGTAGGGGTTTGGAGAGGCTAAATGGAACTTTATGCGAAAATGATGGCTGAATGTCAATTCTGCTGTCGAAGCCAATTTGGGAGTCGGAAAGTGCTAAAAGAATTAAGATTGTTAAATGGAAATAAGTCAACTTGGTTGAGATGAAATAGGGTTTAAATGAGTGAAATTATCTGTGGATTACTCTTGTTAGAGTACTGCCTTATTTAATAAACTGAGTTTTAATCTGCTGCAGGGATTCCTGAAGGAAAAGCTTAGCCTACGGGGGTACATGCATGTGATGAAGGGGAAGGACCGGCTGTGCCATCTTCCAGAATGGAGCCACAAGAGTAAAAGGGAGGTAATAGTTTGCCCGTGAGTGTGTTGTACTTTCACGAGGATCTTGTTTGCTGCTTCGTAAGTGGTTTGATCCTTTTTCAGGCTTCTTGGGTAGTTCTTTTCTTTCACTGGCAGAACAGGAGATCACTTCTTCTGGTCAGGTGATGCCTGTTCTAGATACCACATGTCCCTGGGGAGCATTTCTAGCGTAGGGCCATGCAGGACTTCATGGTTCCTGGGGTAGATGTAGTCAGACCTCTCCCTGAGTACTGGAAAAGAGTTCTGCAAGGAAACTAACTCTTGCTGTATTTAAGAGGGAAAGAGAGAGCGCTGGAAATCTTGAGGGCTGCAATTTCATTGCGAAGGGAGAGTTTAGTAATTATTAATGGGCACTGATTATCTGCTCCTGCAAGAGCAAATCCGTTGCAGAAGAGCAACCAGGTACTCTTAGCTAACTTTAGCTGTCCACCCGACTCAATGCAGATGTCACCTGTCATCTTGCATGTGTTTCTGACCTGTCTCTCTTTAGTGATAGTCATGAAAGCATAACTGCTCCAGATGCTTCTAAAATTGTCTGCGGAGGGAAGGACCTGATCTTAGTGCTGAGCAGTCATGTTTCAGCACTGTAAGACTCTGCTCTTGGCTGCTGGAGCTGGTATCTGAGCCTGGGAGCTTACGGCATGCAGGAGGGGCATGTGGCTTAGAGGGGAGGATCTGAATGTGAGGTACGAAAGGCTAATGCACAAGGAGGGATGGGGCTTGATTTTCCTCTCAATCCTATAACAGGTTTCAGAATATCTCATGTTCTGTACTTGGAAAAGTCAAGAATTTCCAAGCTGTTTTCAGACAGTTTTGAGAGAGAAATCAATTCCAGAGTCATTGGTGGGTTAGGAGTCTCAAAGGGGATGCAAGAGATCCAGGATCAAACTCCGGCCCCTGTAGGAGGCCATGGGTAACCTGTCTGGGTTATGCTCCTATCCATTCAAAGGAGACTGTCTGCTGTAAATTTTACATCTTTCGTAGCCCTCGTTGTTGTTGTCAGGAGAGCTAATGAAACTGCCTAGCAGGCAGAGCTGAGCCATTGCCTGCCACAGCCTTCCCATCCTGTATTTTTGCCTCTTTCCTGGACCTGTCCCGACAACTGGTCTCTATAACTGCTGAAAGTTCTTGCATCTCGTGCTGCTAAAATTGTGTTTGGGGGGGAAGTTAGAGCTGGGATAGCAGGAAGAAGGCAATGAAGAGGCTCTGTTTGCCCATATATTTTTGTCTTGCTGGGGGGATTGCTGTTCACTACCCCGTGTTGTAGCACAGGGCAGACTCACTGGAGCTGGTCTGTATGTGCTGTGTCCTCTGGAATTATTCCTGGTTTCATATTGTAGAGGTGCAGGCCAGGATGAATGCCTGAGATCTAGCCTGAGGCTCATTCCACATGAGCTTAAGACTTCTGTGATCTTCTTGCCAAGCCCAAGGGATAATGAAAGTTTGAAAAGTCATAATGTGGTGTCAGCTTGGGTTTGTCTGAGGATCTCCCCATTCATTACAGATTCCCCCTTCCTAACCCTGATTTGTGGTTCTTCTGCTTGACAAGAAGGATCTGCTAACCTGTGTCTGATAGGATCAGCTGCCCCATCTCGCTGCTAGAGGTTTTTGTAGTCACCAGCATCTTGCAGAATTTGTGCTTATGGGTGCACATGTGTGCAGACTATGGTGTTCAACAGCACATTTGATAGCCCCCACTTTGTACCAGATCTGATTCACAGGCGTCTAATTTTACCATGGCAGAATGCCCCTAATCACACTCCTTCATTCACCCTGTAGAGTGGTTTTCTGGTCGTGTTCAGCTGCCCTGCACATCTTCCCATTTGACCACCAGCACAACTCCGTTTTGCCATTTGACTTCTGCACTTCAGAACATTTTGTTCCACATCCCTTGCACAGAAGATAGCTTGGCAGTTGCAGACCTCTAGCATTTATTATCTATTGTGTTTCTATCCGTTTCAGTGGCACGTGGAATTCTTTCTCATGCTTGTTTCATTGAGGGCCCTGGTACGGTGGGAAGAAGTACTTTGTTATTCCAGGCATGCTCAGAAATACCATGATCTTAGCGATCACACAAGACACAGCAAAAGAACGGTTGAGTTGGCAGTGAAATATCTTGCAGTACTTGTGCAGAGTCTTAGGTATCCCATGCAATAGCCACCCTAGATGCCTCACTAGCCCCAGTTGTGCTGCTTTACTGCAGATGCTGGTGTTGAGCTTTTGGGGCCAGGTGAGACTGCAGCGACTTTGCCCAGGCAGCAAGCAGTGCCCCGAGCACTGTAGCTCTCAGCAGAGCTTGCCTCAAAGTCCCCAGCATGACCAGTCTTTGAGAGGTAATGCGGTAATGCTATGGGATAGCTGCCTACCAGCTCTGGCAGAAAGGAAGCACTGTGGTTGTCCAGCTTGGCATGGCTGAGGAGCATTACCAGGGTAGGACAGGGGTCTAAGCACTTGGGTTTTGGAGCAGAAAGCTTGTTTTCATTGTAATGGCTGTGGTTGAAAAGCCTGTTCTTCTCTCATGCGTTTAAATCCCATGGAGCTTCTCGTTAGGAACAAATGATGCCTCAGGCAAGTGGAGCTATAGAAAAGTAATCTTTATTAAGCACCCTCGGTGGTCAGAGTTACTTGATGAGCTCCAGAGTTTTATTTGCAGGCAGCTTGGGTTGTCATTTAGCAGGAAAGAGCTTTGAACTCCCTCCCTTCCCTGTCTCTAGGTTACTGTTTTCTATTTCTGTGTGTTTTGAGTCCCTGCAGCCCTGCAAATACTTCTTGTAAAATTGTTGACACTGGGAACAAAATGCATGGAAGAGACTGGATGTGCATAGGTCAGGAAAATGCAGCCATGCTTGGGGAAGGGGATACAAGGTGCCTGCAGTGCATCGTGAGTCCTGAGCAGGACACAGGTATAGCTGTTTCTGTGGGAAATGCTGTACAGAACCCACAGACTGATGTGGGAACATCTATGGAAAGTTCTGTCTCTGAATACTTCATGGCTGCATATTTGGGGCAGGAATGGCTACTGGGAGAGCAACATGTCCTCTTGGAGCCATCCACTCTGCCCCTCCGTGCTGGCACCTGCAGTAAGCTGTACGGCCGGTTGTCTTTCATCTCTGCACTTTGCAGGTTCTCCACAGGTGATGGAAAATGAGCTATAAATTGTAAGCACAAAGGCCAGCGAAAACCAAAATAAATTTAAAACAGCATCCTGCCAGATGTTTTGCTTTTTGCTGGATAGCTAGAGGGAGAAAGAATAAACAGCTCAGAAAAATAAAGCAAGACATGGGGTGTGAGTGTGAAGGTGTTGCACACCTCAGCTGCGTAGCTAACCCCGATAGTTGTTTGAGGCTCTGCTGCTACACAGTGCTGTATGGGATGTTTCTAGATTGACGTGGAGGCAAGCCCAGCCTCACCCCCTGCTTGAGTGATATCAGGGAATCTCAAGGTAAACCCAGGATGAAAAAGGGAGAGAGAAAAATTAATCTGTGACCGCTGTACTTGGCTTTATGAAAAGGAAATGAAGTGAAGGCAGGAGACTCAGAAGTTCGCCTGCATCTGTCTTGTCAAGCATGTGAAGCTGACACAACGATGGAGTCATTACAGGCTCCTGTGTAAATACAGGCTCTTCATTTTTTTTTTTTCCTCATAACATATCTCATTTACTTAATAGCCTGTAATTGCTCTGGAGGAGCAGTCGTGTCAGCCATCTCTAGCACTCATGGTCCATAGGAGCTTTTTGGCATCAGAGTAAGTGCCTCTACAAAGTGCAGCAGCAAGGAGGGCTCAGTAAGCCCCCTTGCACAGGTCTCATGGCAGATGCTTTCAGTCCCCCAAGCTCTGCACTGTGACGGGGACCTTTTAGGAGGAAGACATTTTCCACGGCGCTGGGGGCAGCTGTGCATTGCTAGAGATGGCTTTGAGCTGGTTGTGGTCCCTCTGCTGCCTTCACTTCTCCTCATCATTGCCTGGCTCCTGCCCTTTTGGATGGCAAACTGCAACGGGTCGGTGGCTGTTTGTTGTCCTGGGACTGTCAATTTTATTGCAAGGAAATGGGAAGCATTTTCAGGCATTGGCTAGCAGCACGGAGAGTCTTTGAGCAGAATTTTGTGCCACTAAGCATGCTTTTGAAAGATGTGTCCTGATGCTTAGGGAATCAATTAACCTCTAAAAGATTTGGTGGCTTGGTTTAGAAGAACACTGGCTTTGAGAGTTTCCTCTCCTGCTACTAAAACAAACCACCTCTAGCATTAAGCATGGATGCTTTCTAACACCGAAAGGTGAAGTGAGAACAAAACTAAAACAAAATAAAATTTAAAGCCCCACAGCAAAACTCTGGAAGGAATGCAAGAAAGAGCATCTGTGTGACTAACACCCAAAGCCCTTCTGAAAAACAGTCGTTTGCTGAATATAGCTATACGCTTTTGGTTTAAATGTCCTGGCTCTATTCTTTGCTCTCCCCCACTCCCCCATCTGGAAACAATCCAGCATTATTTGTGCTTGAAAAGGCAGAACTGGCTCTCTGTGCTGAGCTGCCTGAGCTACAGCCAGCACCTGCAGGGAACTGTGCAACAGGTTACTGTCTGCTTGCTTTTTTTTGCAGCCTTCTTAAGGGAGAGCCGAGCAATCTGTGTACAGCAGCACATGCTGTGGGGATGCGCATCCTCACCTACTCCGCTTGCACAGGTCAGTGCAACCTCTCAGGGCTAAAGCTCACTGCCCTTCTGGGAGCTGCCAGAATGCAGGCTCCGCTGTGAAACATGGTAGTTCATGGAAGTTTGCCCTCGATACTTGGAATATCATTGCTTCTCTGCTGGTTTTACCGATCTCTCTACTAGAGCTGAATTAAGCAGGTTCTCCAGTGCTGTGGGGAAAAGTGTCACTAACTTGCTGACCAGAAGTTTCTAACCACCAGGAACATCCTTCCCAGTTTTGCAGTGGGCTTGAGCGGGTGAATTCTGCTTTCAGTTGCAGAAATGGAAAACACAGTGAAATTAAATGCAGGCATTACTTTTTCTTGCACCTCTCCTCTCTTTCTCTTTTCATCCTGGCAACAGACTTCAGCCAAGCGTATGCCTGGGTTTTGAGACATCTGGATTGTCTGTAAGATATAGCCATTTCCAGGAGAAATACAAACTCCGTCTTTCCCTTTTCAGAAAATCTCTCCCCAGGTAGTAAATCTGAATGTAGTCAGTTAAAAGCTGAGAATCTGGAAATGTAAAAATATCGGCATTGGTTTTATGTATTTTTCTAGCCAGGATATCAATGCCTGAGTGGTGAGACCAAGTGAATTTCTTGTTGCACAGAAGAGTCTATCTCTTGGAGAGCAGCAGGGTCTGATAGCTGTGGTTGTGGTACAGGGTGCTGCTCCTGACTGGCTTTTTTCCTTCTTTTTCTAAGCCTGGGTATGACACACGCACGCTTTAGATTTCAGTCTCAGCTAGCTAATCTGCTTTCTGACCTATAGAAGAAAATAGCCACTAATTATTTGTTTACATTGTGCAATTCAACTGCGCAAGCACTTCCTTCGAAGAGATTAGTAGAGGGGGTTTATTTTATTTTGTTTTCCCTGTCACATTGTCTTTTAATTCGGTAGAACTGGATTTCTTGGTTTTGCCCTTTGTAGGAGCCCTGAGCCCCATTACTGCATTAAATGTGTAAAACAGCAAAATCCCTTGGTCTGAAGCAGAGGTGTCGTGAGGGAACAAAAAGCCAATGCGTGCGTGCGGTATCACCAGTGTAGGGAGACAGGAGCTGGCCAGCCCCAGCTGAGGCAGGTGAGCACACCAGCCTTCACTCAGCAACGCAGTAACGCACTGATGGATTTGGATGGGACGGTAAGGCACAGTGTTTGCTGAATCGGGTTCCTCTTTCCCCACATTGTTCCTCAAAGTCAATCTGACCCTGCTTTGCACTGTATTTCCATGAAAGCGAGAGGGTGCTGAGCATCTTGCAGATGACAAAACCTCTCTTTTAGCCTGGGATTATTCAACTAATCTCATGATTATGGTGATAATCCCCTTTGCAATGGTGCCCCTCTCCAAGGAGCTCTTCCCTCGGGGACTTCCAAGTCCCAAATCACATTTTCTCCTAATACCAAAGTGCTCTGTATTAAATTAAGGCGCTTTCAAGGATCAGAGGTGTGCAAGTCGTCTGCTATTTATAGCTTTGGAGTCTCTGGTGTATCATCTGTTGCCTTATTGACCGTCTTAAGGCTCAGGGTAGGGATGGAGACCGAGGGGCTCTCCTGTTGGAGAGGAGACGGCTTTTCAAGCTTGACCCCATGCCCTTGCAGCAGAGGGAGTGAGCTGGAGCTGACCCACCAGCTGCGGGCAGCATCACAGCCTGGTCAGTGATGCTTGGGGCCCGCCACCTTGCTGGCTTCGGAGGTCGGATGTTTTCAGATCGGATTTTGCTGCAGCCGAAGAGGGCAGGCACCTGATGCGCTGCTGCCTCTGAGGGCAGGCAGGGAGGCAGTGAAAGCAGTGCTACTCTCCAAGCTGTAATCCCTTCCCACTCCTGCTGCCAGGTACTTGGCGGCATATAAATATTTTGCTCACAACTCATTGGAGGTGGCATCTAACCAGATGTGCTCTCACTTGGTACGGTAGGAGATTTATTTGGTTGTCCATTTATAGCTTATTATTTTCTTCTGTCTCCCCCCCTCCAACTTAATAGCAGTTTGCTATCCACTAGGGTATACATTTTCTTCTGATTAAGTACCATTTAGCCGTTGGCTGCTTGCTCATTTTACGTTTATAGGCACATTTACAGCGGCACAGACAGAGGCACAAGCGCCTAGGAGCAAGGGTAAGGAGAATGGAGAGTCACAACAGCTTGATTAGATTGGATTTTAATAAAGTTTCCAGCTAAGCTGCATCACAACTATTCCTCACAGTGGAGATGCTTGGGGTGCTGGGGTTGCACAACTTCTCACCTGGTGGGACAGCCAGTGGGACCTGCACTGGAGCCAGCTGGAGGCTCCTCATGAAATCCTTGACCATCGGGGATGTCTGAGTTCTGGGAAGCTCGGAGCTAGTCTCTCTAGGGTGAAGAGTGATTTCCCAGCTTTCGGCAGCTGCTAATTAGTTGCAGCTGATGAGATAATTTATAAAAATTAGGAGCAATTTTCTTCATTGTGCTAATATCGCTTGGCAATAGAACCGCTCTTTTAAAAGGGTGACTTTTCTCTAATGTAGGGATCAAGGCTAAAAATATATATGTGTGTATATCAGTAGAGCGAGAGAGCACGCTTCTTAACCACACGTGAAGAGGTATTTCAGAAGTTCATCTGAACCATAAGAATGAATTCAAATTGAAATGCAAATTTCAGTGTCGCTTAGAGCACTGTTTGGAAAAAATGTTTGATCGTGTCACCTTGGTGGCAGGGCAATAGAAAAATCCTCTCCAGCATGCTGTGGAAGGAGGTTTTAATGTGGAGCAGACAGCTTGCATTACGTGGGGGTTTTGGCAGTGAATCAGCAAAAGGAAGGTCGCCGTTCTCCCCCTTTCCCAGGAGTGACAGTGACTCATTGCCAGTTCATAACGTCATGCAGGAGTAGCGGCTTGACTCACAGGGAGCAATGGGGAGAGTTACAAGAGGAGTGTTTTGTCTCTTGTGCAGAGTGCCTTGGGGAAACAAGATGCATGAGTGAGGGGAAGACGTGGAAGCAGAGCGGCAGGGAAAGGCTCAGCACCCAGTGCTCCTTATCCGGGGGCTTCCCCTGGCTGTCGAGTTGAGATGCAGTGGTGGGATTCGTTCCCCGTGGAGGTGGGATTAAGACATAGTGGTGGGATTTGTTCCACACGCTGCATCGGTGTTTGAGAAGGAGCCCCGTGCTGCAGCATTGCTGCTGGACCTCTACGCTTCTCATGAGCCTCAGGTGTTGCTTGCCCCTTTAGCTGGTCTAAGAATGAGCTGAGCCCTTAAGCATGCACGTGTGTTTCTGGCCGGTCTAGTGGGAACTGAGAAACAGAGGTGTTGCTCTTGCAGTTGTTTGGAAAAAGACATTCATTAGGCTGAAGAATGAATTTTCCACAAACTCAGAAGGCCTCCAGTACTCCGTCAGGTTTCTAATGATTTTGTCACGGTGTTAGTCCCTCAGGTGAGCGGCAGCATTTTGATATCAGCAAACAAATTACGTTTCCACATAGATAACCCAATATGGAGTCAAGCATGAGAGCAGAAAACAATTCATCAGCTTCTAATGGGGCCTGCAGATTTCAAGCAGGGCTGGATTCAGCTGCGGAGAGGAGGGGAGCCTGTGCCTGGAGCAGCCCCCTGCAAGCCCTGGGTGTACAGGGGAGCGTGTGTCTGCACGGGACAGCTGTACAAGTGCACACAGGTGACCTGGTTTGGCTTATGGTGGTGCCCAGGATTTCCAGCTGAGACGGAGCACCCTTGCTGTCCCTTGCTGTACAATGTTATTTATAGCGAGAGGCACTGTCTGTACCGGAGAGTTTACAGGAAGGCAAATCATGAGCAGAAGGGAGAAGGTGGAGAGGATCGGTTGCTCTGTGTGTCCCCTGGTAGGAGAACCAGAGGACGCTGAATGAGGCCGATAGGAGCCAAGTTCAGAACAAACAGCCAGATGTCGGTTTTGTGCAACAGGTGATTGATACGTTGAGCTCAAAGGATGTGGTGAGTACAGAAAGTTTTCATAGATTTAAGGGGAAACTGGGCAAGCAGAAGGAAGAGAAAAGCACTTAAGAGTTATTAAATATATAAACAACATCAGTTTCAGAAGTTTCCTAACCTGAGAGTAGCTGAAGGCTGGGAGGCTATTAGTAGGAATTATTGGATGGACTTTTGGTTTGACAGTAACATTTGTTCTTACGATCTAGATATGAAGCAGAGGCACAGAGAAAATGAAAGGAATTGCCTGTAGCAAGTTCTCAAATTAGCACCTAGATCTCCCAAGTCCCGGTCTAGTGTACTGTCCATCAAGACTGAAAGGTGTGGAAATCCAGCTGGGCTGTTAGCAACACGCAGTGGAAACCTGTGGCGGCACTGGCTGCAGGTGCAAAGGGCCAAGCAGCAGGTACCAGGAGATGGGGGTAGATTTGAGAGCAGTAAGTGGAAGGGGGGAGCAGTTTGCTGTGTGCAGATAATGTTGATGGTATTTGTGTGCTAAGCCATTGCCGCTCCGAGCAATCTGATGGTAATTGCGCGGGAGCCTGTAGTATGCATGCACACATACGACAGAAAACAGCACTATGTGAGCATGAAATTGCCTTCCAAGCTGGGGGGGGGGGAGGAATGCCGGAGGGCAAGTGTGTGTGAATGGAGTAGAGCCCTGAGAGTGCATCAGCGTGACAAAAACCAGGATATGCAGCTGTGTGTGCAGGGTAGCGGTGAGCCAGCACTGGGCGTCCATGTGTGAAATAAACTGCAACGGAGCAGGCAGGCACTGGGGAGACATGCAGGAGGAGCAGGACTGGCGGCAGCCTCTTGCTCGCTGGACCCAGACACTGAGGTGTGCCGACAAAACCAAAAGCGCCTGTTTGCTCTAGCGGTAGCAGGAATTGCCGGGGGACTGTGCTGCTGGGGTACGTCTTGGTGCAAGCAGGCCCCAACGCCCCTTGGGATCGAACGGTTGGGATGAAACGGAGAGGCCGTATACCACCAACGCTCAGCCAGCACATGCTGCACCTCTGTCATCGCCCACAGAGCCACAGTGACTTCTCTGGGCCACATGGGCTGTTGCAAACTGATCTGCAAAGCCTTTTGGAGGAGGTATTTGCACAAGACTAGCACTGGAAGCTGCCGCTTAAAATTATTCCCTGGTTTTGTGGAAGCAGAATTAGTTTAAACCTAAGTTTGTTTTTTCTTACGTGAAACAAAACACCCTTCTCCCATTTCCGCAGCTGCATGTTCATTTCTTCTTTTTAATGCCATCCTTAAATATCTTTTTCATCTCTAAGTGATTCTCTCTTGCACTTTATGGTGGAGCTATCTTTCTCTCCCAATCTCCCCTGCCCTCTCCATGTGTCAGTTTTAGTTGCCACTGTTCTAGGAAAAGCATGTTATGTTCCTTCAACCTGGATGTAGATGTTGATACACAATTCTTTCCAGCATTTTATTAGCATCCCTCAGATCCCTTCTAATTTAAACATCTTTGGTTTTATAGTTTTGGGTGCCTTGCTTTATCTCTCTGTTTATAGAGAGCTGTGAGCACAACCTCGTTGAGACTCCATTAGGAGGACTTATATCCTGGCCTAATCTGATCCGTGATATGCCTTTGAATCTTGCCTTACTGCAAGCCCTTTTCTAATTCAGTCTCTCATACATCTTTTCTTCAGCCTTGTTTTAAAAATCCGAAGTCTTTTGAAGCCGTTGCCTCAAGCTGCATGGCCTCAGGCTGTGGTCTTGTCCAACATGACGTGCTGTGTGAGGTCAGCTGGGGTGGGACACGGACAGGAGACCACCACAGGCAGACCTACAGTACTGGGGCAAGGTTGTTCAGCACGGTCTGCGAAAACATTGCGTGCATCAATGCGTGGTGTACTGGGGAGCTGCTGTTACCTGTTTGTGGATGCTTCATGTGCATCCTGATGCCAAAGGCCCAGGAGATAGGACTTTGTGATAGGCACATGTAGGAACTTCCCTAGCGAGTGCTGGGAGGCATGTGCTTTTCTTTTCTGTGGAGTTTTTTTGGTGTCTTACTACTTGTGTCCACCCAGATGTTGGATGCCTGATAGCTGCTGGAGACAGTACGAAGTCTTGTCTCTTGTAGTCCAAAGGAGTGATCTGAGTTACTGACCCAAACATCGATGGCAAAGCCTTGGAATATTAGCCAGGATGCCCTGGGCTTGCCATCAAAAGGACCTTGTTTTAATTTTCCGATTGCAAAGGCTTCATCAGCTCCTGCCCTGAGTACGTAGCTCTGCCATGTGTTAGTAACCAGCTTATGCAATAGATGGATGGAGTCATCCCCTTTGTATATAACATGCTCAGGAGGATCATATCGCCTGTCTGCTGGCTAATGTGGATCTTTCTCAGGATAAATTCATCTCACTGCATGTACCAATCCTTTTGCTGCTGTGATACTTCGTATAAGGTAAAGGACTGCTCCACTGTAACTCATCACAACACAGCGGCAAGGGTCCATTTTTGCAGCACAGTTTGAGTGCTGGAACCTTCGTTGCTTTGCAGGGAAATTGTGGACCAAATTCAGGCCAAGGTGTTATTTTTTTTATCACTGTATGTCGTGGATCTTGGCAGCACTGCTCACAAACCCGCTACCTGAGCATTGTGTTGTGTGGTCACTGAAGTCAGAGAAGGGAGCTTTCCTCCCCAGTACGGTCTCCTTTGAAAACCTCATTCCAGTTCCACAGTGGCCTTGTTACCCCAAACAGAGGTGATGCCTACTCTAGGACAAGTTTGTAGATAGTAGGGGGTGTGTATTTGAAGCACAAAGAGGCTAGAAGCTGGCACAAGTCCTTTCCTAGCTTTCCAATTTGACAACTGAGGCAGGAATGTGGCAGACTGTTCATCACACCTGCAAAAATCCTGGATAGTGTCTGTCTCTGGCCTTGTTGAAATGAGGTGGATCTGAGTGACTACTATGTGTTTAAAGGAACAAAAGGGGGAACAGGAGGAAGCAGCTGATGCTTGTATAGGTCCACCTTTCCAAAGAAGGATTTTGCATTGGGATTCTGCAAGGAGGCAAGTCCATCTGGTCTGGAGAGGGAGATCTGCTGCGGGCAGGTTAGGAAACCTTCTGTGGCAAGAGAAGCACGTGGATCTGAGAGTGTGTGTGACTGGCGTTGTGATGGCAGTGTGAAACGGGTCAGGCTGCTGTCTGTGGGTTTCAGCTGTGGCTGGACAAAGCAGAGGAGGGAAAGGTGAAGCAGAGAGATAATGAGGAGGGAACCAGGCCATCTCTCATTAGCAAATGATATGTTTGCTTTTCAAAAGGAAAGAACAAAACATCTCAGTCCCCTTGCCCTTCAGGTCAATAAAATGAACACTTACTAATGGCTGAATCAGAGACTGAACAACTTCATTACATGTGTAAAATCAATTGCCATTATCTAGCTCTCTTTCTATTGATCCGTGCTGCAGTATGTCAGCATGTTCTGGCAGATGGCTGTGAGCAGGCAGTGGTCTGCTTACTATGTCCGCGTGCCATTTTGCGGAGGCCCGTTAGAAGACACACCGAACAGGCTGGTCTCTTCCTGATGGGTCAGACCTTCCTTGGGTCTTCCATCTGGGCTCCCCGCAGGTGACTCCCACATCAGCACACTGGCGAGCTGCTGGCCAGAACATGTACTGGAACAAAGAGGCCACAAGCTAAGCAGAAGGGTCGGCTTGCAATGTAAAAGGCCACGCAGCCTTGTGAGAAGGGCTACTGGGGCGAATTTGTAGCTTCTGGACTGCTGCTGGGAGCCTTGGATGTAAATGACAACCTAGCTAATAAGGTCTAATTGGCTATTAAAGGAGGAAGCAGCCCCAGAGATGCTAAGGGCCAATTAACCCTGGGAGCTGGGAGCATGACACTGTATCGCTGTGCAGTGATGTGTGCATGAGCCTTTCATAAATGGATATAGAAAAGGAGCAGTGGAGGTCCTTACCAAAATCCTTTTGAAATAGCTCGGGATATTTCAGGCATACAGCAAGTTGAGTGTTCACTTGCTTTTGTAGCACGCTGGAGACTGGATTAGTGGCTGACTAGTGTGGGCACACCCAGCACAGACCTTACTGAAACCCTGTGGGGATCAAAGGGGCTCTAGTGAGATAAAACATCTCAGGCGGCTTTTTTTTTTTTTTTTCTTAATATCTGCTTAGCTCTGAAGAACTAAAAGCTGTATCAGGTGGGACGGATCCACGGGGAAGCCGGCATGTTGGCATGTGTTACCAGTGCGTGCTGGCGGTAGGAGGATGCGGTGGGCTGTGATTGAGGCTAGCACTCGGTTAAACCAGAGGATGGTCACGCAGCAGGGGACCAGGAGGGAGGCAGGTCTGCTCTGACAGGAGACAGACGGGCCTTGGAAGGCTGAGATCATTTCTTGAGCAACCCAGTCCAAAGCCTGTTGAAGTCAATAGGGGACTGTGGGCGGCTCAATCAATCATTCTGCCTCAAAACCTCTTCTGAGATGAGGGCTGAGAGGAGCCAATGTTTTGACACAGACTTGTCACTAATTTGAATAAACAAATTGTGTCTAATGGCTTTGTCCTCTAACTGATGCCACTGCCGCCTTATTAAAGGAAAACGGAGATATTTAATGTTGCAAAGCAAGCTACCTATTTTGATAGTCTATTTTTCTGCTAGGTGTGTGCAGACAGAAAATGGGATTGGGTGGATTTGACTAGGAATTTGGACCTGGCAGTCTCTGCATAATGTGGGCTGTATGGCATACGTCGGAGTCTATTGCCTTCCAGATCTTTATTGCATGAGGCTGGCTTTGTGTGTTGCTGTTGCGATAGTGGTCTTTCTCTTGTTCCTCTTCCTCCCATTGATTTTATTATTTCTGATTTCTGCACTTTTGCTGCTCTGAACTTTGGCCATTATGTACTCCAGTGAGTTCAGCTCAAGTAGGAGATGAGTTCGATAGTAGGACTCAACTCATGGACTTGGAGGAGCAGGAAGGTTGTCTTTGTTTGTCTTCTGCTTGGCTTTTTTTGCAGAGTAGGGAGGAGGGGACCGTGACTGTAGGGTCTGCCCTACAGTAGCACACCCATGGTTTGGCCTGTTCCAGTGGAAGAAATAAAACAGATATACTGCTAATAGCACCGTTCTCACTGTAGTTTTTCATGAAAAGCGGAGCAGAGCAGGAGGGAAGAGCTGCTGTCCTCATTTCCTGATGTTCCCCAAGGACGTTTCTCTCTTGTTGTGCTCAGGAAGCAGATGGAAAGAAGATCTAGTGCTGACCTCAGCAGTATAGACAAAACTGATTAGCTTCTTTAAACCTGTCTAACCATCTTTTAGTCTGTCTGGGTCATGAGACTCCTATTGATGATGTCTAGTTTATGCACTTGCTGGTTTGGCAGTGAACTGGCCTGAGCTGGGGTTCCCGTTCACGAGAGACAGGCAGTGTGCTGGGTGCTGAGACCTGCTGCAGCTGCTTGTGGACAGGGACCAGCCCTACAGGGCGGGGGTCTGCTGAGCCCCCCCCATGACTCTTGGGCTTTGGGGAGGGGGAGAGGGGATTCGGAGGCTGCTTTCTATATTGACTCGGGTACAAAGGAGACAAAAGCTTCTTTTAGCCACATAGCCTGAAGCGCTCTGCTGAAATACTTTCTGTTACCTTTTATCTGCCTCAAAGGAACACTTAAAAAATCATCCTGCCCATAGCGGGTAACCTGATGAGTCTAATTGGTGGTATGAAAACACAGCCACTTGGAGCTTTCCGATCCATGTTCTGGCTAATTAGATACACTTCCCCTGCTAGCTTTTGCCTGCTGTGCAGTGTTGCATGTGTTCAAACACCCTATCAAGAGCAGGAGGTGTCTATATGTGTGCATTTTGGCTAATACGTTTGTGAAGGTAGGTGTTGGTATTATTAATTGTCATCCCAACAGAAAACAGGATGTACCATCGCCAGCTATAAAGGCAGCATGTGTCTCGCTGGTTCCCCTGTCTTTGACAGCCCACAAACAACAGTGTGCGGGGCTAACATTGCAGTCTGCTTTTCTCTTTCGGCTTGCAGTTTTATTTATTGTGGTAACCTGCGTTTGCAGGCAACGTTGTGAGGTTTTGCAACATTGTGAGGTTTTGGGGAGAGGAAGGATAATGTTCTCCAAGGGGAGCAGGGGTTGGGAGTCGCTCACTGCGGGTGGTAGGAGACTGCGGTGGCAGAGTGAGGATGCGAGAGTGGCAGGGCTCCAGGGCTTGTGCCTGGGCAGCAAACACACAGACAGCACCTCTGGGTCACTGCCACTTCCAATCAGTAGGTGGAGGGGATGATGGCATCCCATCCCGGGGAGATGAGGCCGTGCACTTGAGGGGACCACTCTGGAAGGGTGGCCACAACCGTGCAGCCATTGCCTCTAACCCTCCTAGCATTTGCATTTACAGCTGTCGGGGTGCATTGTGTACGGCATAGAGATGTGATTGACTGAGCAGTTCCTGTGCGGCTGGATGTGGCATAGGCTGAACGAGAGCTGGTCATGCACTGGTTACAGCTTGCAGGTCTGGGCATGGAAGTAACACTTCCACGCCTGGGGCTGACACTTTGGTGCCTTTCCACCAGCACTGCATTGCTTTTGAAAATAGACTGTTAGAGGCTTGCTGGTGGAGAAAGGTGGACCAGTATTTCTTAGGAGATGACAAAGCTGCTGGTTTCCCTCCAGGATGGAAAATGTTCTCTGTGGTGCAATGCTAGAAGGATAAGACAGGACCTCAGAGCACTGAGGAAAGTTTACTCCTCCACCAACAGATTGTTTTGCGTCCGCTTAGGGATGCCACTAATGCATGTCCTGTCTGCACACACACCTAGCACAAACGTCAGCTGTGGGGAAAAGGCACAGAAATTCAACAGGTTCTGGCTGAGGTTTTCACCTAGGCAGAAAATAAATTGGCTGGTGCTGCTATTCTCTTTTCTAAATTGGCGGTACCTGGCATAGGACCAACTTTCTTTTTCTTTCTCTGGGAGACAACTATTGCTTCTCCAGGGAAATCTCCAAGGGGACCGGGAGAACACGAATGGCTTGTGGTTGCAGTAAGCAGCGGGATGTTGCAAAGGTTAATTGCATCCAGCTGATGCACTACTGAAAACCAGCATTTTGGGATGAAAAATGACTGCAAAACTGAATCCCTGGAGCTGCAATAGCCTCTGCCCTAGATGTGCACGTGCTCCCGCCTCTCCCTCTCTGTAGGGGTAAGCAGGCACATCATTTAGGTGCCTGGGCAGCAGTTTACAACAACAGTCTCATACATGTTCATACCCAAGCCCTCCTACAGGTAAGCATTCATACACTGATGAGAACTATGAATATTATCGGTTGTGCCTCTAATGGCCAAGCACGTGTTGCAAATTTTTGCTTAGACAAAATCTGATGTGTTCAAAAGCTGCACAAATCTCTTAAAGAAAATGAGATCTTAGCAGGAAGTCTAAAACCAAACAGAAGGCTCTTTATTGACCATTGGATGCTGTTTTCGAAAGGATACTGCAGGTGGCTGTTTCTGTGTAGCAAAATATGTAGGGTTGCTCTGTATGTGTTTTTTCAGACAGTTAAGAAACCAATAAAGTTAAATTGGTAGAACTGTCTAATGTGATTACAGCAAGATGGGGATAAATGTGGTTTCATTAGATCTTGTTTTGAAGTAGGAGACTGTCATTTTCTGATGGAAAACTGAGATGACAGGGAGTACTGGTATTTGAAGTGCCTTTTTTAAGAATGACCTGCTCTGTCTTTTTGACATCAAACATATGTATGCAGAAAGAGAGCACTGGTTTATTTTTTTCTGGTGCAGCAAAAAATGGAAAGCTCCATCTTTAGTCTTAAGATTTCTATCAAAGAATTTCATGAGGGGAGAAAAACCTTGGATAAAAATGCTTGAACATGTTGTTTATAGCAGGGCTTGTTTGCAAAACCTGGACTTGAGCTGAGACCACAGTTACGTGCAGGCATCTCCCACATAGTGGCTCCTGTGACCCCAGGTATAGCCTGCAAATTCCAGCTGCGGAAGGATAAGCCGTATAGTGCTGCACTGGTCTGTGAGGTGCTCAAGGAGGAGGGTGAGTCTGCTAGTGAAGGTGGCTTCTGGCTACAGCCTCATGCATTCAGGGTATCCCAAGCCACATACTTTTAATGGTAGGTTTCAGTTTTGTTAGAAACTCCTGAGTTGGTGGCATGTTCAGGGCAAGCCACATGCTTAGATCTGATGTTCCTATCTTTGAGGTTTCAGGGTTTGGGGAGATAGGGGCTATGTCTTGGGATAACTCCAGTCCTTGACCACCCCAGAACAAGAGTCTGAGCTGTAAAGATCGTTTCCTCTAGTGCAGATGGTCTCCTTGCCATCAGCACTTGATAAGAGATCTGGAACTTGCCCCTTTGGTGCCATATGTACCTGCCTTTTCTCTTCTAGGGAGAGGGCTCAAAGCTGACGCTTAGCTCCGGTCTGGTTTCTTTGCCTCCTGGCTCTAATCTCACCATTGGTTATGAAATGATACACAGGGACTTCCCACTGTCCCTGGGATGTTAATTAAAAGATTTCCAGCCTTAAAAATTCCTTTGCGCTGTTGGTCTTCTGCAAGAAGCTACAAAGTAGATTGGCGTTTATGCTATTAATCCCCTGGTATCTCCAGGAGACCAGCACTGGCTGGAGCTGTGCACAGATTGATTTTTCCTGGTGGTCGGGAAGAGAGAGAAATGCAATGTCTGACGCCCCCTGGCCAGGAGATGAAATCTGGGAGGCCATGGATAGAAAAGCACTAGGGAGGACAGGAGAGAAAAGGGATGGCCCAGGTCCCATTATAGCAAAGATGATACGCCGTCAAATGAGTAATGCTGATGGAAAATGTAGCAAATGACTAATGTTGCAGCCAGAGTAATTGTTTGGAGGACTGGCATTTTTAGCATGGAAAGATTCAGAGTGAGCTTTCAGTAAATAAAGGATAAATTGGCCCTGAAGTTCAGGGCCAAGATTTGGCAGCTGAGATTGAAAAAAGGAGGGGGGAGTGTTTTATGTATTTTAAGGAAAGAAAATAATTTTTCAAACTGCATTTCACTTAATTGAATACCAAGAAGAAGGGCTGGACTGAAAAAATCTTTATTCCATAGAACAAACAGAACAAGCGTCACCTCACCTAGACTGCTCATGGCAACCAGCCCCAGCCATTGAACTGTGCCCTGCAGAGCTAAAGGGGACCTTCTGCATCCCCACGGATGTAATCCCATATAATTATAATTTCAATCCCCTTTTTTGTCGTGTTACAAACATTAACTAATTCAGTCCTTGGGCAATCTCTTGTGTAACTGCTGGTGCAAGATTGCTTGTGCAAGGTTTTCTGGAATTAGCTGTGTGCGTGGTGGCAACAACAGCAACTTTTCTGAGCAGTGGATGCTTCCCTGCGAGCTGGGATTAGTTCATTTCCTTCAGGGATGTTGAGTAGCCAGGGCAGGGTAGAAAACCCTTTGTGATGGTCTGGCTTTAATGTAGTCCGTAACTGGGATTTGAGGCTGTCTAGAAGAGCATGTTTGTGTAAACTTGTCCTGGGTTCAGCTGGGATAGAGTTAATTTTTACAGGAACCTGGGAGGTGGGGGGCATAGCCGGGGCAGCTGACCTGAACTAGCCAAGGAGCTATTCCATACCATGTGCCATCATGCTCAGTATATAACTGGGGAGTGGGCCGGGGGGGTTCTCTCGACTTTTGGTGGGGGAAGTGGCGGAGCGTCGCGTTCCGGGTGGTGAGCAGTTGCACTGTGCATCACTCTTTTTTTGTATATTCCTTCATTACTACAGTTGTTGTTGTTGTAACTTCTTTTTTTTTTTTTTTTTTTTTGTTGGCCCGCTGAAACCGCTTT